>NW_017203860.1:0-5867 GCF_001704415.2 Capra hircus | reverse complement strand
ACTCGAGATGAGGACTGAATCGCCTGGGAGACTCCAGAAGTACCCCAGGATCCATGTCAGGCCTGGAGAGAAAATCCTCACGTTCCGGCCCCAATCCAGACAAGGTCTTAGGTTCCGGCATCTACGGTAGAGGAATCCAGGGAGGTCCCCTAGCAACTCGCATGGGACCTGCCTTTCCTGAGGCCACCAGAGCGGGTCCCTGAGGTCCCGTCGTAAGTCGAGAGCACCTGCCGCAAGTCGAGAAAATCCTGGAGGTTCTCCCCTCCAGGCGAACAAGAGGCGAATTATTGCTGAAGCATCTCGAGGCCAATCACACCTACCCCCTGAACCGTCCAAAGGTTCCTTCACACCCTTGCTGCAACTCAAGAAGTTCCCCGATATACCCGTATGCACTCGAGAGGAAGCAGAAGGGTCCCGCCCACATCCAAAGGAGCCCCGTTTCCGCCTCTTTGCTCGAGATGAGGGATCCTTTCCCTACTTGGTCGAAAAAGAATTCCCGAGGTTCCCGTCGCATCTCAAGAGAGGCCGGCCCTCTCACAGGAAAGGGGAGGTACTCCAGGTCAGGCACCATTCCAAGAGTCCCCCAGATGTCTCAGTCCATTTCAGAGGAACCTGTTTTCCCCAAACTGCCTCGACTTTCACGCCGAAGATCGACTCAAACCACAGTGGCACGTGGGACAGCCCTGTGGTAAAGCCTCGTAGGAAAGCCTCGTGGGAAAGCCTTGAGGGAAAGCCTCGAGGGAAAGCCACAGATCCCTTGATCCACGCGATGGGAAGCGTGACACTGCTTCCACAGCTCGGGAGGAAAGCGCACGTGCATGCCCCCACTCGAGACGAGGACTGACTCCCCTGGGGAGACTCCAGAAGTACCCCAAGATCCATGTCAGCACTGGAGAATAATTCTCAGTTTACGGCCCCGACTTCACAAAAGGTCTTAGGCCCCAGCATTGAAGGGAGAGGAATCCTGAGAGGCCAATAAGCAACTCGCACGGAGAGTGGCCTTTCCTGAGGCCACCAGATAGGGTCCCTGTGGTCCCCGTCGTAAATCGAGAGCACCTACCGCAACTCGAGAAAATCCTGGAGATTCTCCCCTCCAGGCTAGATGAGGCCCATTTCCGCTGAGGCGACTCGAGGCTAATCACATCTAACCTTTGGAACTTCCATAGGGTCCTTCACACCCTTGCTGCAACTCAAGAAGTTCCCCGACATACCCTTGTCCACTCGAGAGGAAGCGCGAGCGTCCCTTGCACATCCAGAGAAGGCCCTTTTCCTCCCTGTAGCTCGAAATGAGGGATCCTTTCCCTGCGTGGTCGGGAAAGAATTCCTGGCATTCCGTCGCATCCAAGAGGAAGCGCTCTCCACAGGAAAGGCGAGAGGAACTCCAGGGTCGTGCCACCATTCCAAGAGTCCCCCAGAGGACTGAGTCCATTCCAAAGGAAACTCTTTTACCTGCACTGCCTTGACTGTCACGTCGAGGATCGACTCACACCACGGTGGCACGTGGGACAGCCCTGTGTGTTAGCCTCGTGGGAAAGCCTCATGGGAAATCCTACAGGGAAAGCCACACATCCCTTGATCCACCCGTCGGGTAGCATGACACTGCTGCCACCTTTAGGGAGGAAAGCCCAAGTGCATTTCCCCACTCGAGACGAGGACTGACTCCCTGGGGAGAGTCCAGAAGTACCCAAAAATCCACGTCAGCACTGGAGAGGAATCCTCAGTTTCCGGTCCCAACTCAACACAAGGTCTTTGACTCGGGAAATGCAAGCAGTTAAAAGATCTCTCCTTTGGAGCCTCGAGGGGGGATCGGGGCTTCTCTGGATGTGGGCGGGACTCTCGTGCTTCCTTTCGAGTGGAAACGGGTATGTCGGGGAACTTCTTGAGTTGCAGCAATGGTGTGAAGGGCCCTTTGGAAGTTCCAGAGGTTAGGTGTGATTAGCCTCGAGATGCCTCAGCGCAAATGGGTCTCATCTCGCCTGGAGGGGAGAACCTCCTGGATTTTCTCGAGTTGCGCCAGGTGCTCTCGACTTACGACGGGGACCTCAGGGACCCGCTTTGGTGGCCTCAGGAAAGGCCAGTCCCCATGCGAGTTGCTCGGGAGCCTCTCGTGATGTCTCTCCCTCTCCAATGCTGTCTTGGATCTTGACTGGCCTTTCCTGAGGCCACCAGAGCGGGTCCCTGCGGTCCCCATTGTAAGTCGAGAGCACCTGCCGCAACTGGAGAAAATCAAGGATGTTCTCCCTCCAGGCAAAATGAAGCCTATTTCCGCTGACACATCTCAAGGCTAAGCACACTTAAACTCTGGAACTTCCAAAGGGTCCTTCACACCCTTGCTGCAAATCAAGAAGTTCCCCGACATACCCGTCTGCACTTAAGAGGAAGCACGATAGTTCCGCCCACATCCAAAGGAGCCCCGTTTCCGCCTCATAGCTCGAGAGGAGGGATACTTTCCCTTCGAGGTCGGGAAAGAATTCCCGGCGTTCTCGTCGCATCTCAAGAGGAGGCGCTCTCCACAGGAAAGGCGAGAGGAACTCCAGGGACATGCCACCATTCTCCGAGTCCCCCAGATGTCTCAGTCCATTCCAGGGAAACCTGTTTCCCCGCACTGACTCGACTTTCAAGCCGAGGATCGACTCACACCACTGTGGCACGTGGGACAGCCCTGTGGCAAAGCCTCGTGGAGAGCCTCGTGGGAAAGCCTCGAGGGAAAGCCACAGATACCTTGATCCACGAGATGGGAAGCGCGACACTGCTGCTACCGCTCGGGAGGAAAGCGCACGTGCATGACCCCACTCGAGCCGAGGACTGACGCAAGCTTGGGAGACTCCAGAAGTACGCCAAGATCCATGTCAGCACTGGAGAGGAATCCTCAGGTTCCGGTCCCGACTCCACACAAAGTCTTAGGCCCCGGCATAGACGGGAGAGGAATCCTGAGAGGCCCCCTAGCACCTCGCATGGGGACTGGATTTTCCTCGAGGTTGCAGTCAGGTGCTCTCGAGTTACGACGCGAGACATCAGGGACCCGCTCTGGTGACCTCGAGAAAAGTGCCAGTCCCCATGCGAGGTGCTAGGGGGCCTCTCAGGATTCCTCTCCCGTCTATGCCGGGGCCTAAGACTTTGTGTGGAGTCGGGACCGGAACCTGAGGATTCCTCTCCAGTGCTGACATGGATCTTGGCGTACTTCTGGAGTCTCCCAAGCTTGCGTCAGTCCTCGGCTCGAGTGGGGTCATGCACGTGCGCTTTCCTCCCGAGCGGTAGCAGCAGTGTCGCGCTTCCCATCTCGTGGATCAAGGTATCTGTGGCTTTCCCTCGAGGCTTTCCCACGAGGCTCTCCCACGAGGCTTTGCCACAGGGCTGTCCCACGTGCCACAGTGGTGTGAGTCGATCCTCGGCTTGAAAGTCGAGTCAGTGCGGGGAAACAGGTTTCCCTGGAATGGACTGAGACATCTGGGGGACTCGGAGAATGGTGGCATGTCCCTGGAGTTCCTCTCGCCTTTCCTGTGGAGAGCGCCTCCTCTTGAGATGCGACGAGAACGCCGGGAATTCTTTCCCGACCTCGAAGGGAAAGTATCCCTCCTCTCGAGCTATGAGGCGGAAACGGGGCTCCTTTGGATGTGGGCGGAACTATCGTGCTTCCTCTTAAGTGCAGACGGGTATGTCGGGGAACTTCTTGATTTGCAGCAAGGGTGTGAAGGACCCTTTGGAAGTTCCAGAGTTTAAGTGTGCTTAGCCTTGAGATGTGTCAGCGGAAATAGGCTTCATTTTGCCTGGAGGGGAGAACATCCTTGATTTTCTCCAGTTGCGGCAGGTGCTCTCGACTTACAATGGGGACCGCAGGGACCCGCTCTGGTGGCCTCAGGAAAGGCCAGTCAAGATCCAAGACAGCATTGGAGAGGGAGAGACATCACGAGAGGCTCCCGAGCAACTCGCATGGGGACTGGCCTTTCCTGAGGCCACCAAAGCGGGTCCCTGAGGTCCCCGTCGTAAGTCGAGAGCACCTGGCGCAACTCGAGAAAATCCAGGAGGTTCTCCCCTCCAGGCGAGATGAGACCCATTTGCGCTGAGGCATCTCGAGGCTAATCACACCTAACCTCTGGAACTTCCAAAGGGCCCTTCACACCATTGCTGCAACTCAAGAAGTTCCCCGACATACCCGTTTCCACTCGAAAGGAAGCACGAGGGTCCGCCCACATCCAGAGAAGCCCCGATCCCCCCTCGAGGCTCCAAAGGAGAGATCTTTTAACTGCTTGCATTTCCCGAGTCAAAGACCTTGTGTTGAGTTGGGACCGGAAACTGAGGATTCCTCTCCAGTGCTGACGTGGATTTTTGGGTACTTCTGGACTCTCCCAGGGGAGTCAGTCCTCGTCTCGAGTGGGGAAATGCACTTGGGCTTTCCTCCCTAAAGGTGGCAGCAGTGTCATGCTACCCCGACGGGTGGATCAAGGGATGTGTGGCTTTCCCTGTAGGATTTCCCATGAGGCTTTCCCACGAGGCTAACACACAGGGCTGTCCCAAGTGCCACCGTGGTGTGAGTCGATCCTCGACGTGACAGTCAAGGCAGTGCAGGTAAAAGAGTTTCCTTTGGAATGGACTCAGTCCTCTGGGGGACTCTTGGAATGGTGGCACGACCCTGGAGTTCCTCTCGCCTTTCCTGTGGAGAGCGCTTCCTCTTGGATGCGACGGGAATGCCAGGAATTCTTTCCGCCGACCACGCAGGGAAAGGATCCCTCATTTCGAGCTACAGGGAGGAAAAGGGCCTTCTCTGGATGTGCAAGGGACGGCTCGCGCTTCCTCTCGAGTGGACAAGGGTATGTCGGGGAACTTCTTGAGTTGCAGCAAGGGTGTGAAGGACCCTATGGAAGTTCCAAAGGTTAGATGTGATTAGCCTCGAGTCGCCTCAGCGGAAATGGGCCTCATCTAGCCTGGAGGGGAGAATCTCCAGGATTTCTCGAGTTGCGGTAGGTGCTCTCGATTTACGACGGGGACCACAGGGACCCTATCTGGTGGCCTCAGGAAAGGCCACTCTCCGTGCGAGTTGCTTATTGGCCTCTCAGGATTCCTCTCCCTTCAATGCTGGGGCCTAAGACCTTTTGTGAAGTCGGGGCCGTAAACTGAGAATTATTCTCCAGTGCTGACATGGATCTTGGGGTACTTCTGGAGTCTCCCCAGGGGAGTCAGTCCTCGTCTCGAGTGGGGGCATGCACGTGCGCTTTCCTCCCGAGCTGTGGAAGCAGTGTCACGCTTCCCATCGCGTGGATCAAGGGATCTGTGGCTTTCCCTCGAGGCTTTCCCTCAAGGCTTTCCCACGAGGCTTTCCTACGAGGCTTTACCACAGGGCTGTCCACGTGCCACTGTGGTTTGAGTCGATCTTCGGCGTGAAAGTCGAGGCAGTTTGGGGGAAAAACAGGTTCCTCTGAAATGGACTGAGACATCTGGGGGACTCTTGAATGGTGGCCTGACCTGGAGTACCTATCCCCTTTCCTGTGGAGAGGGCCTCCTCTTGAGATGCGACGGGAACCTCGGGAATTCTTTTTCGACCA
The DNA here is from genome assembly GCF_001704415.2 of Capra hircus. NCBI lineage: Eukaryota > Metazoa > Chordata > Mammalia > Artiodactyla > Bovidae > Capra > Capra hircus. The sequence goes on along the minus strand of NW_017203860.1, from coordinate 327 downwards.
AGTAGGGAAAGGATCCCTCATCTCGAGCAAAGAGGCGGAAACGGGGCTCCTTTGGATGTGGGCGGGACCCTTCTGCTTCCTCTCGAGTGCATACGGGTATATCGGGGAACTTCTTGAGTTGCAGCAAGGGTGTGAAGGAACCTTTGACGGTTCAGGGGGGTAGGTGTGTGATTGGCCTCGAATGCTTCAGCAATAATTCGCCTCTGTTCGCCTGGAGGGGAGAACCTCCAGGATTTTCTCGACTTGGCGGCAGGTGCTCTCGACTTACGACGGGGACCTCAGGGACCCGCTCTGGTGCCTCAGGAAAGGCAGGTCCCCATGCGAGTT
>NW_017203859.1:0-5867 GCF_001704415.2 Capra hircus | reverse complement strand
ACAAACCAGAAATGAACCCGATGACCATAAACTGAGAGTGCGAGCACGTGACAGAGTGGTTCTCTCCGTTTCCCTCACCCTCTGCCTCCACCCCCGGCAGCCCTTCCAATGAAGCCTCTCGCTTCGACAGCACTCCTCTCCTCAGACAACTCATTGCCCAGTGTCAGACAAGAACTCACTCTCAAGCCCTGGAAGGGAACCCCCTTCTTCATCAAAACAATATCCAGGAGAAAAGAGCTTCAAACGCTATCTTGCAGAGAAGGAAATCAGACAAGGCAATGGCAGCCCGCTCCAGTACCATTGCCTGGAGAATCCACGGACAGAGAGCCTGGTAGGCTGCAACCCCGGGTCACTAAGAGTCGGACACGACTTCACTGAGTGACTTCACTTTCACTTTTCACTTTCATGTACTGGAGAGGACATGGCAACCCACTCCAGTGTTCTTGCCTGGAGAATCCCAGGGACAGAGGACCTGGTAGGCTGCTGTCTATGGGTCGCGCAGAGTCAGGCACGACTGAAGCGACGTGGCAGCAGCAGCAGAGAAGGAAATGGCACCACCTGCAGTACTCTGGTCTCAGAAATCCTAGGACAGAGGAGCTTGGTGGCTACAGTCCAAAAGCAGGGCATTTCTGACGGAGGAAACAGTCCCAGGGAAGCTGAGCTGCTCACCAAAGGCCCAGAGCTTTGGATAGCACACCAGAGCTGTGGCTGAGGATTCCCAGCTGCCATGCCTCTTGATCCTGGCCTCTTTCACTAGATACGTGTGTGAAAACTAGAATCTAAAATATGCCCTGGTGGTTCCATAGTCAAAATCCACCTGCCAGTGCTGGAGATGCATGTGCGATCCCTAGGATGGGAAGATGCCACATCCTATGGAGCCCGTGTGCCACAACTGCCGAGCCTGTGCTCTAGATCCTGGAAGCCACGATGCCGAGTTCACATGCCGCAGCCACTGAAGCCCGTGAGCCTGTGCCCCTCAACAAGAGGACACACTGCAGTGAGAAGCCTGCAAACCACTCGTTATGGCCCATGCTCACCAAAACTAGAGAAAAGCCCACACACAAAGATGCAACACAGCCAACAATCAATAAACCTTTTCCTAAAAAAATGCACATCTGACAAAGAAAACTGTACTCGAATTGTCCAAGAACACTAGAGCAAACAAGCCCATTCATAATTGGTAACGACTGAAATAGACACCTGGCCACTGAGGGTATACTGATAGTAAACTATCATACAAAAACATACTCAAGATACTGGTGCGATGCACGCAGAGCCCCTTTGAAAGACAATCTGACAGTTTTTTTTTTTTCAGTAACCACGTGGGACAAGCACTGAATTCTGTGTATGACAAGAAGCAGGTGCCCCACCATTGTTCCAGATAAACAAAAGGAAACGTTACAATGTCCATGTCGTGGTGGATCAGGTTGGAGACATCATCACAAATTACCTTTAACTGAATATGTTCAAAGGTGAGCTGGAATACATGGAGATATATCTCCATGTATTGTCAGCTGAGCATATTGAGCTCCTACATGTATGTTTTAAATATCATTCTCTAATAAAAGGGAACAGGAAACATCTCCGATGGCCTGGTGGTAAAGAAGCTGCCTACCGATGCAGGGAACACGGGTTCAATTCCTGTGTAGAAGATTCCACACGCCCAGGGGCAATGAAGCCCTTGAACAACTCTTGACGTTTGCATGCTCCAGAGCCCAAGTTCTGCACACAGAGAAAGCACTGCAATGAGAAGCCATGGCACAGCAACTAGAAGGTAGCCTCTGCTCACTACAACTAGACAAAGGAGCAATAAAGACCCAGCACAGTCAAAAATAATGTCATGTTAAAAAAAGGACAGTTCTTTGAAGAAATGACTGAGACTAGGGGTGCGACTGTAAATATATGAGCCAGGGTCATCTTCAATTATGAGAAATTAAAGAAACTAAAGACAACTATCAAGCTGTCCAAACGGATACAAATGAATGACGACACAGTGTTATCTGTATACACCAGCAAATAACAATCTGAAAGGGAATTGAAACAAACAATTCCCCTTCAATCACGTCAACATTAATAAAAAGACTTTGCTATGGATGGAATGAGGATGACAAGACTGGCACACTGGAAATGATACATGATTGCTGAAAAATACCCTCAAGCCATGGACAGAGACTCCATAGCGATGACAAGACTTCAGTTGGCAATACCGTGGAATGCATCTGCCATCTGAAATGAAGATTCAATATGAATTACAAAAGGCTGAAAGGTGGCTGCTAAACCACAAAAGATGCCAGCATTCTTGGCCTCCAGAGGAGAATTCAATCCAGGGCAAGTGACGAAGCTTGATGGCTCAGAGGTTTTCTGTGAAAAAGTTTGATTCAAGTAGAAAAGAGATCGAGAGAGCTGCTGACGTAGACATTCAAAGGGGAAGAAAGAGTACCCCCTGCTAGTCTTTAGCCAGATGTTATACAGCCACTAGCAGTCTGCTAAGGAAAGAAAGACAATGTCTCAGAGAATGGCACCAGGCCCCTCACCCACAGCATGCATTGAGATCACATTGGCAGCAGATGAGTCATCCCAGGCCAGAAAATGATGGACATGAATCTTGAAGAAAGGCAGATTTCCAAGCAAATATATAGTTTCATTCACAGAGGTTAAGAGAACCAGGTATGAGTAAGACAAACCGGTTTGTCGAGTCGTTTCTGAGCCCTTAGGGGGAACTGACCTGAAGACATTAACATACCTTAAGACAAACATTTCCATAAGAACAATGCATTGCTTAGTTCAAGGTTTGAGAAAAGTTAAATTCAGGTGGAGCCAGGAGTTGTCATGGCAACACAGAATTTTCAGAGAAACCTTCTTTTACATTTGTATCAAGATGGAGAAAAAAAAACCGCAGCCCTCTTTGGTCTCCTCCTGCCTCTTAAGAGAGAGAAAAAAACGTCTGACACTTGCAGTTTATTTTCTCTGTCTGGAGACCCCTGGCCTTCCTGCCTGTTATCCTCTCCAGGCCTGTAGGAAGCAATACACTCGGCTGCTTGGGAAAAGCGCGGCGGTCTGAGCTGTATGCAAAGGGGTGAAGCGGTAAAACCCTCGGCCCAAAGGCGAGGCTTTTCTGCGATCGCCATTTCAGTCGGCTCCGAGACTGCAAACAAAGGGCAGAAGACATGGTTCCCTGCTCCGCCGAGTCCGAGTTCCCTTACCTGTGGTCCACAGCCCTGCGCTCTGCTCGCTGGATGCCAATCGACGGGGACCCAGGAGCCCACGAAACGAGCAGTCCCAGCTGCAATGGCGAGCCCTGAGAGCACAACTGGGGACCCCTGGCCCGAGGCGCCGCCATGTTCACCCCCGCCCCAGACCGCTCCCGTGAGCCGCGCCCTGACCAGCCGCCCAGGCTCGCCCCGCCCCCGGCGCTGCGCCCCGCCCCCACCCCCCTGCCAGGCCAGGCCCGCGGGACCGCGACTGCCTCCAGGGGGAAACACAAGGACAAGCAGATCCACCCCACCGAGACAACCCAAGCTTTTTCTCAGCTCATCTGTCTATGATTTAGGGATAAGAAGCAAAGATGACCTAGGACAGCCATGATATTCTATAGAGCCAGACCCTGGCGCGCAGAGGCTTGAAGAGGGCCCGGGAGCGCTGCCTGAAACAGCAAGCCTCTGTAGCATAGCGGTTAGGCAGGCTGGTAAGTCAGGCAGACTAGGGTCTGTAGGTCAGGAGTTCAAGTCCCGGGTTTAACTCTTTTCCCTTTTAGGGGGCGGGGGACCACAAGAGGCGGGGCTTAGACCAGAAAAGTTTCTTTTATTTTAGAGGTTTATTGTGAAGCTTAGGGTTAGGGTTCGGGCAACCCCCAACTCGCTCGGGTTCGGGTTCGGGTTAGGGTTAGAATTCGGGGAACCCCCTCTTCTTAGAGTTCGGTTTGGTTAGGTTCAGGTCAGGGTCAGGGTTCAGGTTACGGTTAGGGCTTAAAGTGAGCGCTAATGGGGCCCATAGTTCTTTATTAGCCTGCCCTGGCGGGCCGAGGCTTGAAGAGTGCCTGGGAGCAGCATGAAACCGGGGGCTTTGTTAGCATAGCGTTAGGCTGACGGCCGAGTAAACATGCAATCTGGCTTTGTGGGTCAGAAGTTCCAGTCCGGGCTTGCCTTTTTTGCTTTGAGCGGATGGGGGACCGCAAGGGGCGGGGCTTAGGCCAGAAAAGTTTCTTTTTCTTTTAGAGTTTTATTGTTAGGGTTAGGGTTAGGGTTAGGGTGCCGGCATCCCTCAACTTGTTAGGGTTCAGGTTCAGAGTTCGGGTTACGGGAATCCCCTCCCTTCTTAGGGTTTGGATTCGGGTTCGGTTAGGGTTCAGGGTTCGGTTTTTTTGGGGTTTGGAGTTCAGGGTTTGGGGTTCCGGGTTCGCGGTTCTAGTTTGGGGTTTGGGGGTTCCGATTAGGGTTCAAGGTTCAGCTTAGGGTTGGGGTTTGGGGATCAGGTTATGGGTTCTCGGTTCAGATTAGGGGTTTGCAGTTGGGGTTTGGGGTTTGAGGATCGGGTTAAGGGTTTGGGTTTGGGGCTCGCGTTTGAGTTTGGGGCTTGGGTTTGGGGTTTGGGGATCAGGTTAGGGGTTCTCGGATTGGTTTAGAGGTTCGCAGTTGGGGTTTGGGGTTTGAGGTTAGGGTTAGGGTTTGGGTTTGAGGTTCACGGTTGGGGTTGGGATTTGGGATTCGGTTAGGGGTTTGGGGTTTCGCGGTTTGGGTTGGGGTTTGGGTTAGGGGTTCGCGGTTAGGATTTGGGGTTTGGGGTTCGGGTAGGGATTCTCGGTTCGGGTTAGGGGTTGGCAGTTTAGGTTAAGGCTTAGGGTTTGGGGTTTGGAGTTTGGGATTTGGGTGAGGGTTCGCGGTTTGGGTTCCAGTTATGGGTTTGGGGTTTGGGTTGAGGGTTGGGGGTTGGGGATTAGGGGTTCGGTTTCTGGGTTGACGGTTTGGGTTAGGGATTAGGGTTTAGGATTTGGGTTTGGGGTTTGGGGATTCGGGTTTGAGGTTCCGATTAGGGGTTGAGTATGTGAGGTTTGTGGTTCGGGGGTCGAGATTTGAGGTTTGGGGTTTGGGGTTCAGGGGATTGGGTTCATGGTTTGGGGTTGGGGTGTGAGGTGCAGTTTCGAGTTTTGCTGTTCGGGTTAGGAATTAGGGGTTGGCAGTTCGGGGTTCGGCTTAGAGGTTTGGGGTGTGCGTTTTGGATTTGAGGTTTGGGGTTCCGGTTAGGGGTTTGGGGTTTGGGGTTCGGGTTAGCAGTTTGGAGTTTGGGTTTGGGGGTTGGGGTTTCGGGGTTTAGGGTTCGGTTTTGGTGTTTGCGGTTTGGGATTGGGGTTTGGGATTTGGGGTTCAGGTTAGGGGTTTGCGATTCGGGTTAGGGTTTGGGGTTGGGTTCGGGTGTGGGGTGGGTACAGGTTAGGGGTTGGGTTCAGGGTTTGGGGTTCGGTTTAGGGGTGTGCGGTTTGGGTTTGGGTTTGGGTTCGGGCTAGTGGTTTGGGGTTCGGGGTTGGGTTCTGGATTGGGGTTCGGAGTTATGGATTCGGGGTTTGGGCTACGTGTTTCAGGATTTGCGGTTCGGGGCTTGAGGGTCGGGGTTTGGGTTTGGGGTTTAGGCTCGGGTTAGGGGTTTGGGTTAGGGTTAGGTTCACGGTACGGGTTAGGTGTTTGGGGTTCGGAGTTTGGGGATTGGGTTAGGGGTTTTGAGTTCGGGTAAGGGGTTTGGAGTTCCCTGTTCAGGGTTTGGGGTTTGCGGTTGGGATAGGGGTTCAGATTCAGGATATGGGGTTTGGGGTTCGGGTACATGTTTGGGTATGTGGTTCGGTTTGGGGTATGTGGTTCATTGTTTGGGGTTTGAAA
>NW_017203858.1:0-18768 GCF_001704415.2 Capra hircus | reverse complement strand
ATTTGGCGCTGAATCTGGCGGCCAAGCAACCGCTGGAGGAGCCCTGCAGTTGCCCTTCCTTCCCTCTGACAGAGCTCTCACTGCTGAAGCCCTTGGCAGTGTGCAACCCACCAGCCCCTAAGCCTCCTCAAGAGGCTGGACCTAAGTGCAAAGGCAAGGCAGGATTGGAGCTGAGGCAAGGAAGGCGCCAGTGGCGACTCCCAGGCTCCTCAGCTGCTCCTTCCTGGAGAGGAGCCTAAAAGCAAGGCAAGTCTGGGCAAGGCTAGCCCCCGGCGAGCAGCTCGCGCCAGAACTCTGCCAGATCGGGCTCTGAGCAGAGCTAGAGCTCTGCCGTACTGGAGGCGCACTTAGCTCCGTGCAAGCAGGGCTTTCAACTTGACGGGCTGGGCTGCCTCCTCTTCCCCCGAGGAGGCTCGCTTCCCTGCTGGCTGTGCACTCGCCTATCAGGCGGGGCGCAGGGCTCCTCCAGCAGGTCTTGCCTCAGGGGCTGCTTCCCCTGAGTTGGGGCTGTGGGCAGGAACCCAGACACGCAGGATCAGGCCCCAACCACCTGCACATGTCTCTGCTGGGGAGGAGAGTGCTAGGGAACCTACGTCTGTCATACACTTTCTGGGCACCCAAGGAATCAGCCTCCGTGTGTGCGGGGCTGAAAACCCCAGCCAGGGGCCCTGGGAGCCTGGTGCTCTCCGTGCGGCGCTGATTCTGAGGCGGCCTAGCAAACCGCTGGAGGAGCCCTGCAGTTGCCCTTCCCTTCCCTCTGACAGAGCTCTCACTGCTGGAGCCCTTGGCAGTGTGCAACCCACCACCCCTAAGCCCTCCTCAACGACGCTGGCACCTAATGTGCAAAGGCAAGGCAGGATTGGAGCTGAGGCAAGGAAGGCACCAGTGGCGTCTCCCAGGCTCGCTCAGACAGCTCCTTCCTGGGGAGGGAGCCTAAAAGCAAGGCAAGTCTGGGCAAGGCGAGCCCCCGGCCGAGCAGCCTCGCGCCAGAAACTCTGCCAGATCGGGGCTCTGAGCAGAGCTAGAGCTCTGCCGTACTGGAGGCGCCACTTAGCTCCGTGCAAGCAGGGCTTTCCTCTTGACTGGGCTCGGCTGCCTCCTCTTCTCCCGAGGAGGCTCGCTTACACTGCTGGCTGTGCTCTCGCCTATCAGGCGGGCGCGCAGGGCTCCTCCAGCAGGTCTTGCCTCAGGGGCTGCTTCCCCTGAGTTGGGCTGTGGGCGGGAACCCAGACACGCAGGATCAGGCCCCAACCACCTGCACATGTCTCTGCTGGGGAGGAGAGTGCTAGGGAACCTACGTCTCTCACACACTTTCTAGGCACCCACGGAGTCAGCCTCTGGGAGTGTGGGGATGCAAAACCCAGCCAGGGGCCCTTGGAACCTGGTGCTCTCCGTGCGGAGCTTTGTCTGGGCGGCCAAGGAACCGCTGAAGGAGCCCTGCTGTTGCCCTTCGCTTCCCTCTGACAGAGCTTTCACTGCTGGAGCCCTTGGCAGTGTGCAACCCACCAGCCCCTAAGCCCTCCTCAAGGACGCTTGGACCTAAGTGCAAAGGCAAGGCAGGGGTAGAGCTGAAGCCAGGAAGGCGCCAGTGGCGTTTCCCGAGCCTCACACAGCCTGCTCCTTCCTGGGGAGGGAGCCTTAAAGCAAGGCAAGTCTGCGCAAGGCTCGCCTATGGCAGAGCATCTTGGTGCCAGGAACTCTGCCAGATCGGGGCCTCTGAGCAGAGCTAGAGATCTGCCGTACTGGAGGTCGCACTTAGCTTCGTGCAAGCAGGGATTTCAGCTTGACGGGGACTTGGCTGCCTCCTCTTCCCCCGAGGAGGCTCGCTTCCCTGCTGGCTGTGCACTCGCCTATCAGGCGGGGCGCAGGGCTCCTCCAGCAGGTCTTGCCTCAGGGGCTGCTTCCCCTGAGTTGGGGCTGTGGGCAGGAACCCAGACACGCAGGATCAGGCCCCAAACACCTGCACATGTCTCTGCTGGGGAGGAGAGTGCTAGGGAACCTACGTCTGTCATACACTTTCTGGGCACCCAAGGAATCAGCCTCCGTGTGTGCGGGGCTGAAAACCCCAGCCAGGGGCCCTGGGAGCCTGGTGCTCTCCGTGTGGCGCTGAATCTGGCGGCCAAGCAACCGCTGGAGGAGCCCTGCAGTTGCCCTTCCCTTCCCTCTGACAGAGCTTCTCACTGCTGGAGCCCTTGGCAGTGTGCAACCCACCAGCCCCTAAGCCTCCCTTAAGGACGACTGGGACCTAAGTGCAAAGGCAAGGCAGGATTGGAGCTGAGGCAAGGAAGGCGCCAGTGGCGTCTCCCAGGCTCGCTCAGACAGCTCCTTCCTGGGGAGGGCAGCCTAAAAGCAAGGCAAGTCTGGGCAAGGCTAGCCCCCGGCAGAGCAGCCTCGCGCCAGAAACTCTGCCAGATCGGGGCTCTGAGCAGAGCTAGAGCTCTGCCGTACTGGAGGCGCACTTAGCTCCGTGCAAGCAGGGCTTTCCTCTTGACTGGGCTCGGCTGCCTCCTCTTCTCCCGAGGAGGCTCGCTACACTGCTGGCTGTGCTCTCGCCTATCAGGCGGGCGCGCAGGGCTCCTCCAGCAGGTCTTGCCTCAGGGGCTGCTTCCCCTGAGTTGGGGCTGTGGGCGGGAACCCAGACACGCAGGATCAAGGCCCCAACCACCTGCACATGTCTCTGCTGGGGAGGAGAGTGCTAGGGAACCTACGTCTCTCACACACTTTCTAGGCACCCACGGAGTCAGCCTCTGGGAGTGTGGGGATGCAAAACCCAGCCAGGGGCCCTTGGAACCTGGTGCTCTCCGTGCGGAGCTTTGTCTGGGCGGCCAAGGAACCGCTGAAGGAGCCCTGCTGTTGCCCTTCGCTTCCCTCTGACAGAGCTTTCACTGCTGGAGCCCTTGGCAGTGTGCAACCCACCAGCCCCTAAGCCCTCCTCAAGGACGCTTGGGACCTAAGTGCAAAGGCAAGGCAGGGGTAGAGCTGAAGCCAGGAAGGCGCCAGTGGCGTTTCCGAGCCTCACACAGCCTGCTCCTTCCTGGGGAGGGAGCCTTAAAGCAAGGCAAGTCTGCGCAAGGCTCGCCTATGGCAGAGCATCTTGGTGCCAGGAACTCTGCCAGATCGGGCCTCTGAACAGAGCTAGAGATCTGCCGTACTGGAGTCGCACTTAGCTTCGTGTAAGCAGGGATTTCAGCTTGACGGGGACTTGCTGCCTCCTCTTCCCCCGAGGAGGCTCGCTTCCCTGCTGGCTGTGCACTCGCCTATCAGGCGGGGGCGCAGGGCTCCTCCAGCAGGTCTTGCCTCAGGGGCTGCTTCCCCTGAGTTGGGGCTGTGGGCAGGAACCCAGACACGCAGGATCAGGCCCCAAACACCTGCACATGTCTCTGCTGGGGAGGAGAGTGCTAGGGAACCTACGTCTGTCATACACTTTCTGGGCACCCAAGGAATCAGCCTCCGTGTGTGCGGGGCTGAAAACCCCAGCCAGGGGCCCTGGGAGCCTGGTGCTCTCCGTGTGGCGCTGAATCTGGGCGGCCAAGCAACCGCTGGAGGAGCCCTGCAGTTGCCCTTCCCTTCCCTCTGACAGAGCTTCTCACTGCTGGAGCCCTTGGCAGTGTGCAACCCACCAGCCCCTAAGCCTCTCCTTAAGGAGGACTGGGACCTAAGTGCAAAGGCAAGGCAGGATTGGAGCTGAGGCAAGAAAGGCGCCAGTGGCGACTCCCAGGCTCCTGCTGCCTGCTCCTTCCTGGAGAGGCAGCCTAAAAGCAAGGCAAGTCTGGGCAAGGCTAGCCCCCGGCAGAGCAGCCTCGCGCCAGGAACTCTGCCAGATCGGGGCTCTGAGCAGAGCTAGAGCTCTGCCGTACTGGAGGCGCACTTAGCTCCGTGCAAGCAGGGCTTTCACTTGACTGGGCTCGGCTGCCTCCTCTTCCCCCGAGGAGGCTCGCTTCCCTGCTGGCTGTGCACTCGCCTATCAGGCGGGGGCGCAGGGCTCCTCCAGCAGGTCTTGCCTCAGGGGCTGCTTCCCCTGAGTTGGGGCTGTGGGCAGGAACCCAGACACGCAGGATCAGGCCCCAACCACCTGCACATGTCTCTGCTGGGGAGGAGAGTGCTAGGGAACCTACGTCTGTCATACACTTTCTGGGCACCCAAGGAATCAGCCTCCGTGTGTGCGGGGCTGAAAACCCCAGCCAGGGGCCCTGGGAGCCTGGTGCTCTCCGGTGCGGCGCTGATTCTAGGCGGCCTAAGAAACCGCTGGAGGAGCCCTGCAGTTGCCCTTCCCTTCCCTCTGACAGAGCTCTCACTGCTGGAAGCCCTTGGCAGTGTGCAACCCACCACCCCTAAGCCCTCCTCAACGACGCCTGGCACCTATGTGCAAAGGCAAGGCAGGATTGGAGCTGAGGCAAGGAAGGCACCAGTGGCGTCTCCCAGGCTCGCTCAGACAGCTCCTTCCTGGGGAGGGAGCCTAAAAGCAAGGCAAGTCTGGGCAAGGCGAGCCCCGGCCAGAGCAGCCTCGCGCCAGGAACTCTGCCAGATCGGGGCTCTGAGCAGAGCTAGAGCTCTGCCGTACTGGAGGCGCACTTAGCTCCGTGCAAGCAGGGCTTTCCTCTTGACTGGGCTCGGCTGCCTCCTCTTCTCCCGAGGAGGCTCGCTTACACTGCTGGCTGTGCTCTCGCCTATCAGGCGGGCGCGCAGGGCTCCTCCAGCAGGTCTTGCCTCAGGGGCTGCTTCCCCTGAGTTGGGGCTGTGGGCAGGAACCCAGACACGCAGGATCAGGCCCCAACCACCTGCACATGTCTCTGCTGGGGAGGAGAGTGCTAGGGAACCTACGTCTGTCATCACACTTTCTAGGCACCCACGGAGTCAGCCTCCTGGAGTGTGGGGGCATGAAAACCCCAGCCAGGGGCCCTTGGAACCTGGTGCTCTCCGTGCGGAGCTTTGTCTGGGCGGCCAAGGAACCGCTGGAAGGAGCCCTGCTGTTGCCCTTCCGCTTCCCTCTGACAGAGCTTTCACTGCTGGAGCCCTTGGCAGTGTGCAACCCACCAGCCCCTAAGCCCTCCTCAAGGACGCTGGGACCTAAGTGCAAAGGCAAGGCAGGGTAGGAGCTGAAGCCAGGAAGGCGCCAGTGGCGTCTCCCAGGCTCACTCAGCCTGCTCCTTCCTGGGGAGGGAGCCTTAAAGCAAGGCAAGTCTGGGCAAGGCTCGCCCTATGGCAGAGCATCTTGGGCCAGGAACTCTGCCAGATCGGGCCTCTGAACAGAGCTAGAGATCTGCCGTACTGGAGTCGCACTTAGCTTCGTGCAAGCAGGGATTTCAGCTTGACGGGACTTGGCTGCCTCCTCTTCCCCCGAGGAGGCTCGCTTCCCTGCTGGCTGTGCACTCGCCTATCAGGCGGGGCGCAGGGCTCCTCCAGCAGGTCTTGCCTCAGGGGCTGCTTCCCCTGAGTTGGGGCTGTGGGCAGGAACCCAGACACGCAGGATCAGGCCCCAAACACCTGCACATGTCTCTGCTGGGGAGGAGAGTGCTAGGGAACCTACGTCTGTCATACACTTTCTGGGCACCCAAGGAATCAGCCTCCGTGTGTGCGGGGCTGAAAACCCCAGCCAGGGGCCCTGGGAGCCTGGTGCTCTCCGTGTGGCGCTGAATCTGGGCGGCCAAGCAACCGCTGGAGGAGCCCTGCAGTTGCCCTTCCCTTCCCTCTGACAGAATTCTCACTGCTGGAGCCCTTGGCAGTGTGCAACCCACCAGCCCCTAAGCTCTCCTTAAGGAGGACTGGGACCTAAGTGCAAAGGCAAGGCAGGATTGGAGCTGAGGCAAGAAAGGCGCCAGTGGCGACTCCCAGGCTCCTGCTGCCTGCTCCTTCCTGGAGAGGCAGCCTAAAAGCAAGGCAAGTCTGGGCAAGGCTAGCCCCGGCAGAGCAGCCTCGCGCCAGGAACTCTGCCAGATCGGGGCTCTGAGCAGAGCTAGAGCTCTGCCGTACTGGAGGCGCACTTAGCTCCGTGCAAGCAGGGCTTTCAACTTGACGGGGCTGGCTGCCTCCTCTTCCCCCGAGGAGGCTCGCTTCCCTGCTGGCTGTGCACTCGCCTATCAGGCGGGGGCGCAGGGCTCCTCCAGCAGGTCTTGCCTCAGGGGCTGCTTCCCCTGAGTTGGGGCTGTGGGCAGGAACCCAGACACGCAGGATCAGGCCCCAACCACCTGCACATGTCTCTGCTGGGGAGGAGAGTGCTAGGGAACCTACGTCTGTCATACACTTTCTGGGCACCCAAGGAATCAGCCTCCGTGTGTGCGGGGCTGAAAACCCCAGCCAGGGGCCCTGGGAGCCTGGTGCTCTCGGTGCGGCGCTGATTCTAGGCGGCCTAGAAACCGCTGGAGGAGCCCTGCAGTTGCCCTTCCCTTCCCTCTGACAGAGCTCTCACTGCTGAAGCCCTTGGCAGTGTGCAACCCACCACCCCCTAAGCCCTCCCAACGACGCCTGGCACCTATGTGCAAAGGCAAGGCAGGATTGGAGCTGAGGCAAGGAAGGCACCAGTGGCGTCTCCCAGGCTCGCTCAGACAGCTCCTTCCTGGGGAGGGAGCCTAAAAGCAAGGCAAGTCTGGGCAAGGCGAGCCCCCGGCCGAGCAGCCTCGCGCCAGAAACTCTGCCAGATCGGGGCTCTGAGCAGAGCTAGAGCTCTGCCGTACTGGAGGCCCACTTAGCTCCGTGCAAGCAGGGCTTTCCTCTTGACTGGGCTCGGCTGCCTCCTCTTCTCCCGAGGAGGCTCGCTACACTGCTGGCTGTGCTCTCGCCTATCAGGCGGGCGCGCAGGGCTCCTCCAGCAGGTCTTGCCTCAGGGGCTGCTTCCCCTGAGTTGAGGCTGTGGGCGGGAACCCAGACACGCAGGATAAGGCCCCAACCACCTGCACATGTCTCTGCTGGGGAGGAGAGTGCTAGGGAACCTACGTCTCTCACACACTTTCTAGGCACCCACGGAGTCAGCCTCTGGGAGTGTGGGGATGCAAAACCCAGCCAGGGGCCCTTGGAACCTGGTGCTCTCCGTGCGGAGCTTTGTCTGGGCGGCCAAGGAACCGCTGAAGGAGCCCTGCTGTTGCCCTTCGCTTCCCTCTGACAGAGCTTTCACTGCTGGAGCCCTTGGCAGTGTGCAACCCACCAGCCCCTAAGCCCTCCTCAAGGACGCTTGGGACCTAAGTGCAAAGGCAAGGCAGGGGTAGAGCTGAAGCCAGGAAGGCGCCAGTGGCGTTTCCGAGCCTCACACAGCCTGCTCCTTCCTGGGGAGGGAGCCTTAAAGCAAGGCAAGTCTGCGCAAGGCTCGCCTATGGCAGAGCATCTTGGTGCCAGGAACTCTGCCAGATCGGGCCTCTGAACAGAGCTAGAGATCTGCCGTACTGGAGTCGCACTTAGCTTCGTGTAAGCAGGGATTTCAGCTTGACGGGGACTTGCTGCCTCCTCTTCCCCCGAGGAGGCTCGCTTCCCTGCTGGCTGTGCACTCGCCTATCAGGCGGGGGCGCAGGGCTCCTCCAGCAGGTCTTGCCTCAGGGGCTGCTTCCCCTGAGTTGGGGCTGTGGGCAGGAACCCAGACACGCAGGATCAGGCCCCAAACACCTGCACATGTCTCTGCTGGGGAGGAGAGTGCTAGGGAACCTACGTCTGTCATACACTTTCTGGGCACCCAAGGAATCAGCCTCCGTGTGTGCGGGGCTGAAAACCCCAGCCAGGGGCCCTGGGAGCCTGGTGCTCTCCGTGTGGCGCTGAATCTGGGCGGCCAAGCAACCGCTGGAGGAGCCCTGCAGTTGCCCTTCCCTTCCCTCTGACAGAATTCTCACTGCTGGAGCCCTTGGCAGTGTGCAACCCACCAGCCCCTAAGCTCTCCTTAAGGAGGACTGGGACCTAAGTGCAAAGGCAAGGCAGGATTGGAGCTGAGGCAAGAAAGGCGCCAGTGGCGACTCCCAGGCTCCTGCTGCCTGCTCCTTCCTGGAGAGGCAGCCTAAAAGCAAGGCAAGTCTGGGCAAGGCTAGCCCCCGGCAGAGCAGCCTCGCGCCAGGAACTCTGCCAGATCGGGGCTCTGAGCAGAGCTAGAGCTCTGCCGTACTGGAGGCGCACTTAGCTCCGTGCAAGCAGGGCTTTCAACTTGACGGGGCTGGGCTGCCTCCTCTTCCCCCGAGGAGGCTCGCTTCCCTGCTGGCTGTGCACTCGCCTATCAGGCGGGGGCGCAGGGCTCCTCCAGCAGGTCTTGCCTCAGGGGCTGCTTCCCCTGAGTTGGGGCTGTGGGCAGGAACCCAGACACGCAGGATCAGGCCCCAACCACCTGCACATGTCTCTGCTGGGGAGGAGAGTGCTAGGGAACCTACGTCTGTCATACACTTTCTGGGCACCCAAGGAATCAGCCTCCGTGTGTGCGGGGCTGAAAACCCCAGCCAGGGGCCCTGGGAGCCTGGTGCTCTCGGTGCGGCGCTGATTCTAGGCGGCCTAGAAACCGCTGGAGGAGCCCTGCAGTTGCCCTTCCCTTCCCTCTGACAGAGCTCTCACTGCTGAAGCCCTTGGCAGTGTGCAACCCACCACCCCCTAAGCCCTCCCCAACGACGCCTGGCACCTATGTGCAAAGGCAAGGCAGGATTGGAGCTGAGGCAAGGAAGGCACCAGTGGCGTCTCCCAGGCTCGCTCAGACAGCTCCTTCCTGGGGAGGGAGCCTAAAAGCAAGGCAAGTCTGGGCAAGGCGAGCCCCCGGCCGAGCAGCCTCGCGCCAGAAACTCTGCCAGATCGGGGCTCTGAGCAGAGCTAGAGCTCTGCCGTACTGGAGGCCCACTTAGCTCCGTGCAAGCAGGGCTTTCCTCTTGACTGGGCTCGGCTGCCTCCTCTTCTCCCGAGGAGGCTCGCTACACTGCTGGCTGTGCTCTCGCCTATCAGGCGGGCGCGCAGGGCTCCTCCAGCAGGTCTTGCCTCAGGGGCTGCTTCCCCTGAGTTGAGGCTGTGGGCGGGAACCCAGACACGCAGGATAAGGCCCCAACCACCTGCACATGTCTCTGCTGGGGAGGAGAGTGCTAGGGAACCTACGTCTCTCACACACTTTCTAGGCACCCACGGAGTCAGCCTCTGGGAGTGTGGGGATGCAAAACCCAGCCAGGGGCCCTTGGAACCTGGTGCTCTCCGTGCGGAGCTTTGTCTGGGCGGCCAAGGAACCGCTGAAGGAGCCCTGCTGTTGCCCTTCGCTTCCCTCTGACAGAGCTTTCACTGCTGGAGCCCTTGGCAGTGTGCAACCCACCAGCCCCTAAGCCCTCCTCAAGGACGCTTGGGACCTAAGTGCAAAGGCAAGGCAGGGGTAGAGCTGAAGCCAGGAAGGCGCCAGTGGCGTTTCCGAGCCTCACACAGCCTGCTCCTTCCTGGGGAGGGAGCCTTAAAGCAAGGCAAGTCTGCGCAAGGCTCGCCTATGGCAGAGCATCTTGGTGCCAGGAACTCTGCCAGATCGGGCCTCTGAACAGAGCTAGAGATCTGCCGTACTGGAGTCGCACTTAGCTTCGTGTAAGCAGGGATTTCAGCTTGACGGGGACTTGCTGCCTCCTCTTCCCCCGAGGAGGCTCGCTTCCCTGCTGGCTGTGCACTCGCCTATCAGGCGGGGGCGCAGGGCTCCTCCAGCAGGTCTTGCCTCAGGGGCTGCTTCCCCTGAGTTGGGGCTGTGGGCAGGAACCCAGACACGCAGGATCAGGCCCCAAACACCTGCACATGTCTCTGCTGGGGAGGAGAGTGCTAGGGAACCTACGTCTGTCATACACTTTCTGGGCACCCAAGGAATCAGCCTCCGTGTGTGCGGGGCTGAAAACCCCAGCCAGGGGACCTGGGAGCCTGGTGCTCTCCGTGTGGCGCTGAATCTGGGCGGCCAAGCAACCGCTGGAGGAGCCCTGCAGTTGCCCTTCCCTTCCCTCTGACAGAATTCTCACTGCTGGAGCCCTTGGCAGTGTGCAACCCACCAGCCCCTAAGCTCTCCTTAAGGAGGACTGGGACCTAAGTGCAAAGGCAAGGCAGGATTGGAGCTGAGGCAAGAAAGGCGCCAGTGGCGACTCCCAGGCTCCTGCTGCCTGCTCCTTCCTGGAGAGGCAGCCTAAAAGCAAGGCAAGTCTGGGCAAGGCTAGCCCCCGGCAGAGCAGCCTCGCGCCAGGAACTCTGCCAGATCGGGGCTCTGAGCAGAGCTAGAGCTCTGCCGTACTGGAGGCGCACTTAGCTCCGTGCAAGCAGGGCTTTCAACTTGACGGGGCTGGGCTGCCTCCTCTTCCCCCGAGGAGGCTCGCTTCCCTGCTGGCTGTGCACTCGCCTATCAGGCGGGGGCGCAGGGCTCCTCCAGCAGGTCTTGCCTCAGGGGCTGCTTCCCCTGAGTTGGGGCTGTGGGCAGGAACCCAGACACGCAGGATCAGGCCCCAAACCACCTGCACATGTCTCTGCTGGGGAGGAGAGTGCTAGGGAACCTACGTCTGTCATACACTTTCTGGGCACCCAAGGAATCAGCCTCCGTGTGTGCGGGGCTGAAAACCCCAGCCAGGGGCCCTGGGAGCCTGGTGCTCTCGGTGCGGCGCTGATTCTAGGCGGCCTAGAAACCGCTGGAGGAGCCCTGCAGTTGCCCTTCCCTTCCCTCTGACAGAGCTCTCACTGCTGAAGCCCTTGGCAGTGTGCAACCCACCACCCCTAAGCCCTCCCCAACGACGCCTGGCACCTATGTGCAAAGGCAAGGCAGGATTGGAGCTGAGGCAAGGAAGGCACCAGTGGCGTCTCCCAGGCTCGCTCAGACAGCTCCTTCCTGGGGAGGGAGCCTAAAAGCAAGGCAAGTCTGGGCAAGGCTAGCCCCCGGCCGAGCAGCCTCGCGCCAGAAACTCTGCCAGATCGGGGCTCTGAGCAGAGCTAGAGCTCTGCCGTACTGGAGGCGCACTTAGCTCCGTGCAAGCAGGGCTTTCCT
Organism: Capra hircus; assembly: GCF_001704415.2. Lineage (NCBI taxonomy): Eukaryota > Metazoa > Chordata > Mammalia > Artiodactyla > Bovidae > Capra > Capra hircus. Next base: position 7,841 of record NW_017203858.1, on the reverse strand, counting down.
CTTGACTGGGCTCGGCTGCCTCCTCTTCTCCCGAGGAGGCTCGCTACACTGCTGGCTGTGCTCTCGCCTATCAGGCGGGCGCGCAGGGCTCCTCCAGCAGGTCTTGCCTCAGGGGCTGCTTCCCCTGAGTTGGGGCTGTGGGCGGGAACCCAGACACGCAGGATCAAGGCCCCAACCACCTGCACATGTCTCTGCTGGGGAGGAGAGTGCTAGGGAACCTACGTCTGTCATACACTTTCTAGGGCACCCACGGAGTCAGCCTCTGGAGTGTGCGGGACTGCAAAACCCAGCCAGGGGCCCTTGGGAACCTGGTGCTCTCCGTGCGGCGCTTGATCTGGGCGGCCAAGGAACCGCTGGAAGGAGCCCTGCTGTTGCCCTTCGCTTCCCTCTGACAGAGCTTTCACTGCTGGAGCCCTTGGCAGTGTGCAACCCACCAGCCCCTAAGCCCTCCTCAAGGACGCTTGGGACCTAAGTGCAAAGGCAAGGCAGGGATAGGAGCTGAAGCCAGGAAGGCGCCAGTGGCGTCTTCCGAGGCCTCACACAGCCTGCTCCTTCCTGGGGAGGGAGCCTAAAAGCAAGGCAAGTCTGCGGCAAGGCTCGCCCTATGGCAGAGCATCTTGGCTGCCAGGAACTCTGCCAGATCGGGGCCTCTGAAGCAGAGCTAGAGCATCTGCCGTACTGGAGTCGCACTTAGCTTCCGTGCAAGCAGGGATTTCAGCTTGACGGGGACTTGGCTGCCTCCTCTTCCCCCGAGGAGGCTCGCTTCCCTGCTGGCTGTGCACTCGCCTATCAGGCGGGGGCGCAGGGCTCCTCCAGCAGGTCTTGCCTCAGGGGCTGCTTCCCCTGAGTTGGGGCTGTGGGCAGGAACCCAGACACGCAGGATCAGGCCCCAAACACCTGCACATGTCTCTGCTGGGGAGGAGAGTGCTAGGGAACCTACGTCTGTCATACACTTTCTGGGCACCCAAGGAATCAGCCTCCGTGTGTGCGGGGCTGAAAACCCCAGCCAGGGGCCCTGGGAGCCTGGTGCTCTCCGTGTGGCGCTGAATCTGGGCGGCCAAGCAACCGCTGGAGGAGCCCTGCAGTTGCCCTTCCCTTCCCTCTGACAGAGCTTCTCACTGCTGGAGCCCTTGGCAGTGTGCAACCCACCAGCCCCTAAGCCCTCCTTAAGGACGGACTGGGACCTAAGTGCAAAGGCAAGGCAGGATTGGAGCTGAGGCAAGGAAAGGCGCCAGTGGCGTCTCCCAGGCTCCTGCTGCCTGCTCCTTCCTGGGGAGGGCAGCCTAAAAGCAAGGCAAGTCTGGGCAAGGCTAGCCCCGGCAGAGCAGCCTCGCGCCAGGAACTCTGCCAGATCGGGGCTCTGAGCAGAGCTAGAGCTCTGCCGTACTGGAGGCGCACTTAGCTCCGTGCAAGCAGGGCTTTCACTTGACGGGGCTGGCTGCCTCCTCTTCCCCCGAGGAGGCTCGCTTCCCTGCTGGCTGTGCACTCGCCTATCAGGCGGGGGCGCAGGGCTCCTCCAGCAGGTCTTGCCTCAGGGGCTGCTTCCCCTGAGTTGGGGCTGTGGGCAGGAACCCAGACACGCAGGATCAGGCCCCAACCACCTGCACATGTCTCTGCTGGGGAGGAGAGTGCTAGGGAACCTACGTCTGTCATACACTTTCTGGGCACCCAAGGAATCAGCCTCCGTGTGTGCGGGGCTGAAAACCCCAGCCAGGGGCCCTGGGAGCCTGGTGCTCTCCGTGCGGCGCTGATTCTGGGCGGCCAAGAAACCGCTGGAGGAGCCCTGCAGTTGCCCTTCCCTTCCCTCTGACAGAGCTTCTCACTGCTGGAGCCCTTGGCAGTGTGCAACCCACCAGCCCCTAAGCCCTCCTCAAGGACGACTGGGACCTAAGTGCAAAGGCAAGGCAGGATTGGAGCTGAGGCAAGGAAGGCGCCAGTGGCGTCTCCCAGGCTCCTGCAGCCTGCTCCTTCCTGGGGAGGGCAGCCTAAAAGCAAGGCAAGTCTGGGCAAGGCTAGCCCCCGGCAGAGCAGCCTCGCGCCAGGAACTCTGCCAGATCGGGGCTCTGAGCAGAGCTAGAGCTCTGCCGTACTGGAGGCGCACTTAGCTCCGTGCAAGCAGGGCTTTCACTTGACGGGGCTGGCTGCCTCCTCTTCCCCCGAGGAGGCTCGCTTCCCTGCTGGCTGTGCACTCGCCTATCAGGCGGGGCGCAGGGCTCCTCCAGCAGGTCTTGCCTCAGGGGCTGCTTCCCCTGAGTTGGGGCTGTGGGCAGGAACCCAGACACGCAGGATCAGGCCCCAAACCACCTGCACATGTCTCTGCTGGGGAGGAGAGTGCTAGGGAACCTACGTCTGTCATACACTTTCTGGGCACCCAAGGAATCAGCCTCCGTGTGTGCGGGGCTGAAAACCCCAGCCAGGGGCCCTGGGAGCCTGGTGCTCTCCGGTGCGGCGCTGATCTGGGCGGCCAAGAACCGCTGGAGGAGCCCTGCAGTTGCCCTTCCCTTCCCTCTGACAGAGCTTCTCACTGCTGGAAGCCCTTGGCAGTGTGCAACCCACCAGCCCCTAAGCCCTCCTCAAGGACGCTGGCACCTAAGTGCAAAGGCAAGGCAGGATTGGAGCTGAGGCAAGGAAGGCGCCAGTGGCGTCTCCCAGGCTCCTCAGCCTGCTCCTTCCTGGGGAGGGAGCCTAAAAGCAAGGCAAGTCTGGGCAAGGCTAGCCCCGGCAGAGCAGCCTCGCGCCAGGAACTCTGCCAGATCGGGGCTCTGAGCAGAGCTAGAGCTCTGCCGTACTGGAGGCGCACTTAGCTCCGTGCAAGCAGGGCTTTCAGCTTGACGGGGCTGGCTGCCTCCTCTTCCCCCGAGGAGGCTCGCTTCCCTGCTGGCTGTGCACTCGCCTATCAGGCGGGGGCGCAGGGCTCCTCCAGCAGGTCTTGCCTCAGGGGCTGCTTCCCCTGAGTTGGGGCTGTGGGCAGGAACCCAGACACGCAGGATCAGGCCCCAAACACCTGCACATGTCTCTGCTGGGGAGGAGAGTGCTAGGGAACCTACGTCTGTCATACACTTTCTGGGCACCCAAGGAATCAGCCTCCGTGTGTGCGGGGCTGAAAACCCCAGCCAGGGGCCCTGGGAGCCTGGTGCTCTCCGTGCGGCGCTGATCTGGGCGGCCAAGCAACCGCTGGAGGAGCCCTGCAGTTGCCCTTCCCTTCCCTCTGACAGAGTTCTCACTGCTGGAGCCCTTGGCAGTGTGCAACCCACCAGCCCCTAAGCTCTCCTTAAGGAGGACTGGGACCTAAGTGCAAAGGCAAGGCAGGATTGGAGCTGAGGCAAGGAAGGCGCCAGTGGCGACTCCCAGGCTCCTGCTGCCTGCTCCTTCCTGGAGAGGCAGCCTAAAAGCAAGGCAAGTCTGGGCAAGGCTAGCCCCGGCAGAGCAGCCTCGCGCCAGGAACTCTGCCAGATCGGGGCTCTGAGCAGAGCTAGAGCTCTGCCGTACTGGAGGCGCACTTAGCTCCGTGCAAGCAGGGCTTTCACTTGACGGGGCTGGGCTGCCTCCTCTTCCCCCGAGGAGGCTCGCTTCCCTGCTGGCTGTGCACTCGCCTATCAGGCGGGGGCGCAGGGCTCCTCCAGCAGGTCTTGCCTCAGGGGCTGCTTCCCCTGAGTTGGGCTGTGGGCAGGAACCCAGACACGCAGGATCAGGCCCCAACCACCTGCACATGTCTCTGCTGGGGAGGAGAGTGGCGGGGAACCTACGTCTGTCACACACTTTCTAGGCACCCATGGAGTCAGCCTCTGGGTGTTCGGGGCTGCAAAACCCAGCCAGGGGCCCTTGGAACCTGGTGCTCTCCGTGTGGCGCTGAGTCTGGGCGGCCAAGCAACCGCTGAAGGAGCCCTGCTGTTGCCTTTCGATCCCTCCTACAGAACTCTCACTTCTGGAGCCCTTGGTAGTGTGCAACCCACCAGCCCCTGAGCCCTCCTCAAGGACGCTTGGGACCTAAGTGCAAAGGCAAGGCAGGGGAAGAGCTGAAGCCAGGAAGGCGCCAGTGGCGTCTCCCAGCCTCACACAGCCTGCTCCTTCCTAGGGAGGGAGCCTAAAAGCAAGGTAAGTCTGGGCAAGGCTCGCCCATGGCAGAGCAGCCTCGCGACGGGAACTCTGCCAGATCGGGGCTCTGAGCAGAGCCAGAGCTCTGCCGTACTGGAGGCGCACCTAGCTCCCTGCAAGGAGGGCTTTCAAACCCCAAACAATGAACCACATACCCCAAACCCCGAACCACATACCCAAACATGGTACCCGAACCCCAAACCCCATATCCTGAATCTGAACCCCTATCCCAACCGCAAACCCCAAACCCTGAACAGGGAACTCCAAACCCCTTACCCGAACTCAAAACCCCTAACCCAATCCCCAAACTCCGAACCCCAAACACCTAACCCGTACCGTGAACCCCTAACCCTAACCCAAACCCCTAACCCGAGCCCTAAACCCCAAACCCAAACCCCGACCCTCAAGCCCCGAACCGCAAATCCTGAAACACGTAGCCCAAATCCCGAATCCATAACTCCGAACCCCAATCCAGAACCCAACCCCGAACCCCAAACCACTAGCCCGAACCCCAAACCCAAACCCAAACCGCACACCCCTAAACCGAACCCCAAACCCTGAACCCAAACCCCTAACCTGTACCCCCACCCCACACCCCGAACCCGAACCCCAAACCCCTAACCCGAATCGCAAACCCCTAACCTGAACCCCAAATCCCAAACCCCAATCCCAAACCGCAAACACCAAAACCGAACCCTAAACCCCGAAACCCCAACCCCCAAACCCAAACTCCAAACTGCTAACCCGAACCCCAAACCCCAAACCCCTAACCGGAACCCCAAACCTCAAATCCAAAACCGCACACCCCAAACCTCTAAGCCGAACCCCGAACTGCCAACCCCTAATTCCTAACCCGAACAGCAAAACTCGAAACTGCACCTCACACCCCCAACCCCAAACCATGAACCCAATCCCCTGAACCCCAAACCCCAAACCTCAAATCTCGACCCCCGAACCACAAACCTCACATACTCAACCCCTAATCGGAACCTCAAACCCCGAATCCCCAAACCCCAAACCCAAATCCTAAACCCCTAATCCCTAACCCAAACCGTCAACCCAGAAACCGAACCCCTAATCCCCAACCCCCCCAACCCAACCCTACAACCCAAACCCCCCAAAACCCAATAACCTGGAACCCCAAACCCGAACGAAACCCCTCACCCCAAATCCCCAAACCTACCCAAACCCCCCAAACCCCTAACCCGAATCCCAAATCCCCAACCCCAACCGTGAACCTCAAACCCCAAACCCCTAACCCTAACCTCAAACCCCAAACCCCAACTGCGAACCTCTAAACCAATCCGAGAACCCCTAACCTGATCCCCAAACCCCAAACCCAAGCCCCAAACTCAAACCGCGAGCCCCAAACCCCAAACCCTTAACCCGATCCTCAAACCCCAAACCCCAACTGCAAACCCCTAATCTGAACCGAGAACCCATAACCTGATCCCCAAACCCCAAACCCCTAAGCTGAACCTTGAACCCCTAATCGGAACCCCAAACCCCAAACGAGAACCGCGAACCCGGAACCCCAAACCCTGAACTCCAAACCCCAAACCCGAACCCTGAACCCTAACCCGAACCCGAATCCAAACCCTAAGAAGGGAGGGGATTCCCGTAACCCGAACTCTGAACCTGAACCCTAACAAGTTGAGGGGATGCCGGCACCCTAACCCTAACCCTAACCCTAACAATAAAACTCTAAAAGAAAAAGAAACTTTTCTGGCCTAAGCCCCGCCCCTTGCGGTCCCCCATCCGCTCAAAGCAAAAAAGGCAAGCCCGGACTGGAACTTCTGACCCACAAAGCCAGATTGCATGTTTACTCGGCCGTCAGCCTAACCGCTATGCTAACAAAGCCCCCCGGGTTTCATGCTGCTCCCAGGCACTCTTCAAGCCTCGGCCCGCCAGGGCAGGCTAATAAAGAACTATGGGCCCCATTAGCGCTCACTTTAAGCCCTAACCGTAACCTGAACCCTGACCCTGACCTGAACCCTAACCCAAACCCGAACTCTAAGAAGAGGGGGGTTCCCCGAATTCTAACCCTAACCCCGAACCCGAACCCGAGCGAGTTGGGGGGTTGCCCGAACCCTAACCCTAAGCTTCACAATAAACCTCTAAAATCAAAAGAAACTTTTCTGGTCTAAGCCCCGCCTCTTGTGGTCCCCCGCCCCCTAAAAGGGAAAGAGTTAAACCCGGGACTTGAACTCCTGACCTACAGACCCTAGTCTGCCTGACTTACCAGCCTGCCTAACCGCTATGCTACAGAGGCTTGCTGTTTCAGGCAGCGCTCCCGGGCCCTCTTCAAGCCTCTGCGCGCCAGGGTCTGGCTCTATAGAATATCATGGCTGTCCTAGGTCATCTTTGCTTCTTATCCCTAAATCATAGACAGATGAGCTGAGAAAAAGCTTGGGTTGTCTCGGTGGGGTGGATCTGCTTGTCCTTGTGTTTCCCCTGGAGGCAGTCGCGGTCCCGCGGGCCTGGCCTGGCAGGGGGCGTGGGGGCGGGGCGCACCGTGCGCGCGTCGGGGGCGGGGCGAGCCTGGGCGGCTGGTCAGGGGCGCGGCTCACGGGAGCGGGTCTGGGGCGGGGTGAACATGGCGGCGCCTCGGGGCCAGGGGTCCCCAGTTGTGCTCTCAGGGCTCGCCATTGCAGCTGGGACTGCTCGTTTCGTGGGCTCCTGGGTCCCCGTCGATTGGCATCCAGCGAGCAGAGCGCAGGGCTGTGGACCACAGGTAAGGGAACTCGGACTCGGCGGAGCAGGGAACCATGTCTTCTGCCTTTGTTTGCAGTCTCGGAGCCGACTGAAATGGCGATCGCAGAAAAGCCTCGCCTTTGGGGCCGAGGGTTTTACCGCTTCACCCCTTTGCATACAGCTCAGACCCGCGCGCTTTTCCCAAGCAGCCGAGTGTATTGCTTCCTACAGGCCTGGAGAGGATAACAGGCAGGAAGCCAGGGGTCTCCAGACAGAGAAATAAAACTGCAAGTGTCAGACGTTTTTTTTCTCTCTCTTAAGAGGCAGGAGGAGACCAAAAGAGGGCTGCGGTTTTTTTTCTCCATCTTGATACAAATGTAAAAGAAGGTTTCTCTGAAAATTCTGTGTTGCCATGACAACTCCTGGCTCCACCTGAATTTAACTTTTCTCAAACCTTGAACTAAGCAATGCATTGTTCTTATGGAAATGTTTGTCTTAAGGTATGTTAATGTCTTCAGGTCAGTTCCCCCTAAGGGCTCAGAAACGACTCGACAAACCGGTTTGTCTTACTCATACCTGGTTCTCTTTAACCTCTGTGAATGAAACTATATATTTGCTTGGAAATCTGCCTTTCTTCAAGATTCCTGTCCATCATTTTCTGGCCTGGGATGACTCATCTGCTGCCAATGTGATCTCAATGCATGCTGTGGGTGAGGGCCTGGTGCCATTCTCTGAGACATTGTCTTTCTTTCCTTAGCAGACTGCTAGTGGCTGTATAACATCTGGCTAAAGACTAGCAGGGGGTACTCTTTCTTCCCCCTTTGAATGTCTACGTCAGCAGCTCTCTCGATCTCTTTTCTACTTGAATCAAACTTTTTCACAGAAAACCTCTGAGCCATCAAGCTTCGTCACTTGCCCTGGATTGAATTCTCCTCTGGAGGCCAAGAATGCTGGCATCTTTTGTGGTTTAGCAGCCACCTTTCAGCCTTTCAGTTTTGTAATTCATATTGAATCTTCATTTCAGATGGCAGATGCATTCCACGGTATTGCCA
>NW_017203857.1:0-5868 GCF_001704415.2 Capra hircus | reverse complement strand
TGAACAGAGGCTAAGATCTTGCCGTACTGGAGTCGCACTTAGCTTCGTGTAACAGGGATTTCAGCTTGACGGGGACTTGCTGCCTCTCTTCCCGCGAGGAGGCTCGCTTCCTGCTGGCTGTGCACTCGCCTATCAGGCGGGGCGCAGGGCTCCTCCAGCAGGTCTTGCTCAGGGGCTGCTTCCCCTGAGTTGGGGCTGTGGGCAGGAACCCAGACACGCAGGATCAGGCCCCAAAACACCTGCACATGTCTCTGCTGGGGAGGAGAGTGCTAGGAAACCTACGTCTGTCATACACTTTCTGGGCACCCAAGGAATCAGCCTCCGTGTGTGCGGGGCTGAAACCCCAGCCAGGGGCCCTGGGAGCCTGGTGCTCTCCCGTGTGGCGCTGAATCTGGGCGGCCAAGCAACCGCTGGAGGAGCCCTGCAGTTGCCCTTCCCTTCCCTCTGACAGAATTCTCACGGCTGGAGCCCTTGGCAGTGTGCAACCACCAGCCCCTAAGCTCTCCTTAAGGAGGACTGGGACCTAAGTGCAAAGGCAAGGCAGGATTGGAGCTGAGGCAAGAAAGGCGCCAGTGGCGACTCCAGGCTCCTGCTGCCTGCTCCTTCCTGGAGAGGCAGCCTAAAAGCAAGGCAAGTCTGGGCAAGGCTAGCCCCGGAGCAGCCTCGGCGCAGGAACTCTGCCAGATCGGGGCTCTGAGCAGAGCTAGAGCTCTGCCGTACTGGAGGCGCACTTAGCTCCGTGCAAGCAGGGCTTTCAACTTGACGGGGCTGGCTGCCTCCTCTTCCCCCGAGGAGGCTCGCTTCCCTGCTGGCTGTGCACTCGCCTATCAGGCGGGGGCGCAGGGCTCCTCCAGCAGGTCTTGCCTCAGGGGCTGCTTCCCCTGAGTTGGGGCTGTGGGCAGGAACCCAGACACGCAGGATCAGGCCCCAAACACCTGCACATGTCTCTGCTGGGGAGGGAGAGTGCTAGGGAACCTACGTCTGTCATACACTTTCTGGGCACCCAAGGAATCAGCCTCCGTGTGTGCGGGGCTGAAAACCCCAGCCAGGGGCCCTGGGAGCCTGGTGCTCTCGGTGCGGCGCTGATTCTAGGCGGCCTAGAAACCGCTGGAGGAGCCCTGCAGTTGCCCTTCCCTTCCCTCTGACAGAGCTCTCACTGCTGAAGCCCTTGGCAGTGTGCAACCCACCACCCCCTAAGCCCTCCCCAACGACGCCTGGCACCTATGTGCAAAGGCAAGGCAGGATTGGAGCTGAGGCAAGGAAAGGCACCAGTGGCGTCTCCCAGGCTCCGCTCAGACAGCTCCTTCCTGGGGAGGGAGCCTAAAAGCAAGGCAAGTCTGGGCAAGGCGAAGCCCCCGGCCGAGCAGCCTCGCGCCAGAAACTCTGCCAGATCGGGGCTCTGAGCAGAGCTAGAGCTCTGCCGTACTGGAGGCCCACTTAGCTCCGTGCAAGCAGGGCTTTCCTCTTGACTGGGCTCGGCTGCCTCCTCTTCTCCCGAGGAGGCTCGCTACACTGCTGGCTGTGCTCTCGCCTATCAGGCGGGCGCGCAGGGCTCCTCCAGCAGGTCTTGCCTCAGGGGCTGCTTCCCCTGAGTTGAGGCTGTGGGCGGGAAACCCAGACACGCAGGATAAGGCCCCAACCACCTGCACATGTCTCTGCTGGGGAGGAGAGTGCTAGGGAACCTACGTCTCTCACACACTTTCTAGGCACCCACGGAGTCAGCCTCTGGGAGTGTGGGGATGCAAAACCCAGCCAGGGGCCCTTGGAACCTGGTGCTCTCCGTGCGGAGCTTTGTCTGGGCGGCCAAGGAACCGCTGAAGGAGCCCTGCTGTTGCCCTTCGCTTCCCTCTGACAGAGCTTTCACTGCTGGAGCCCTTGGCAGTGTGCAACCCACCAGCCCCTAAGCCCTCCTCCAAGGACGCTTGGGACCTAAGTGCAAAGGCAAGGCAGGGGTAGAGCTGAAGCCAAGGAAGGCGCCAGTGGCGTTTCCCAGCCTCACACAGCCTGCTCCTTCCTGGGGAGGGAGCCTTAAAGCAAGGCAAGTCTGCGCAAGGCTCGCCTATGGCAGAGCATCTTGCGTGCCAGGAACTCTGCCAGATCGGGGCCTCTGAACAGAGCTAGAGATCTGCCGTACTGGAGGTCGCACTTAGCTTCGTGTAAGCAGGGATTTCAGCTTGACGGGGACTTTGCTGCCTCCTCTTCCCCCGAGGAGGCTCGCTTCCCTGCTGGCTGTGCACTCGCCTATCGGGCGGGGGCGCAGGGCTCCTCCAGCAGGTCTTGCCTCAGGGGCTGCTTCCCCTGAGTTGGGGCTGTGGGCAGGAACCCAGACACGCAGGATCAGGCCCCAAACACCTGCACATGTCTCTGCTGGGGAGGAGAGTGCTAGGGAACCTACGTCTGTCATACACTTTCTGGGCACCCAAGGAATCAGCCTCCGTGTGTGCGGGGCTGAAAACCCCAGCCAGGGGACCTGGGAGCCTGGTGCTCTCCGTGTGGCGCTGAATCTGGGCGGCCAAGCAACCGCTGGAGGAGCCCTGCAGTTGCCCTTCCCTTCCCTCTGACAGAATTCTCACTGCTGGAGCCCTTGGCAGTGTGCAACCCACCAGCCCCTAAGCTCTCCTTAAGGAGGACTGGGACCTAAGTGCAAAGGCAAGGCAGGATTGGAGCTGAGGCAAGAAAGGCGCCAGTGGCGACTCCCAGGCTCCTGCTGCCTGCTCCTTCCTGGAGAGGCAGCCTAAAAGCAAGGCAAGTCTGGGCAAGGCTAGCCCCCGGCAGAGCAGCCTCGCGCCAGGAACTCTGCCAGATCGGGGCTCTGAGCAGAGCTAGAGCTCTGCCCTACTGGAGGCGCACTTAGCTCCGTGCAAGCAGGGCTTTCAACTTGACGGGGCTGGGCTGCCTCCTCTTCCCCCGAGGAGGCTCGCTTCCCTGCTGGCTGTGCACTCGCCTATCAGGCGGGGGCGCAGGGCTCCTCCAGCAGGTCTTGCCTCAGGGGCTGCTTCCCCTGAGTTGGGGCTGTGGGCAGGAACCCAGACACGCAGGATCAGGCCCCAACCACCTGCACATGTCTCTGCTGGGGAGGAGAGTGCTAGGGAACCTACGTCTGTCATACACTTTCTGGGCACCCAAGGAATCAGCCTCCGTGTGTGCGGGGCTGAAAACCCCAGCCAGGGGCCCTGGGAGCCTGGTGCTCTCGGTGCGGCGCTGATTCTAGGCGGCCTAGAAACCGCTGGAGGAGCCCTGCAGTTGCCCTTCCCTTCCCTCTGACAGAGCTCTTCACTGCTGAAGCCCTTGGCAGTGTGCAACCCACCACCCCCTAAGCCCTCCCCAACGCACGCCTGCACCTATGTGCAAAGGCAAGGCAGGATTGGAGCTGAGGCAAGGAAGGCACCAGTGGCGTCTCCCAGGCTCGCTCAGACAGCTCCTTCCTGGGGAGGGAGCCTAAAAGCAAGGCAAGTCTGGGCAAGGCGAGCCCCCGGCCGAGCAGCCTCGCGCCAGAACTCTGCCAGATCGGGGCTCTGAGCAGAGCTAGAGCTCTGCCGTACTGGAGGCGCACTTAGCTCCGTGCAAGCAGGGCTTTCCTCTTGACTGGGCTCGGCTGCCTCCTCTTCTCCCGAGGAGGCTCGCTACACTGCTGGCTGTGCTCTCGCCTATCAGGCGGGGCGCAGGGCTCCTCCAGCAGGTCTTGCCTCAGGGGCTGCTTCCCCTGAGTTGGGCTGTGGGCAGGAACCCAGACACGCAGGATCAGGCCCCAACCACCTGCACATGTCTCTGCTGGGGAGGAGAGTGCTAGGGAACCTACGTCTCTCATACACTTTCTGGGCACCCAAGGAATCAGCCTCCGTGTGTGCGGGGCTGAAAACCCCAGCCAGGGGCCTGGAGCCTGGTGCTCTCCGTGTGGCGCTGAATCTGGGCGGCCAAGCAACCGCTGGAGGAGCCCTGCAGTTGCCCTTCCCTTCCCTCTGACAGAATTCTCACTGCTGGAGCCCTTGGCAGTGTGCAACCCACCAGCCCCTAAGCTCTCCTTAAGGAGGACTGGGACCTAAGTGCAAAGGCAAGGCAGGATTGGAGCTGAGGCAAGAAAGGCGCCAGTGGCGACTCCCAGGCTCCTGCTGCCTGCTCCTTCCTGGAGAGGCAGCCTAAAAGCAAGGCAAGTCTGGGCAAGGCTAGCCCCCGGCAGAGCAGCCTCGCGCCAGGAACTCTGCCAGATCGGGGCTCTGAGCAGAGCTAGAGCTCTGCCGTACTGGAGGCGCACTTAGCTCCGTGCAAGCAGGGCTTTCAACTTGACGGGGCTGGGCTGCCTCCTCTTCCCCCGAGGAGGCTCGCTTCCCTGCTGGCTGTGCACTCGCCTATCAGGCGGGGGCGCAGGGCTCCTCCAGCAGGTCTTGCCTCAGGGGCTGCTTCCCCTGAGTTGGGGCTGTGGGCAGGAACCCAGACACGCAGGATCAGGCCCCAACACCTGCACATGTCTCTGCTGGGGAGGAGAGTGCTAGGGAACCTACGTCTGTCATACACTTTCTGGGCACCCAAGGAATCAGCCTCCGTGTGTGCGGGCTGAAAACCCCAGCCAGGGGCCCTGGGAGCCTGGTGCTCTCGGTGCGGCGCTGATTCTAGGCGGCCTAGAAACCGCTGGAGGAGCCCTGCAGTTGCCCTTCCCTTCCCTCTGACAGAGCTCTCACTGCTGAAGCCCTTGGCAGTGTGCAACCCACCACCCCCTAAGCCCTCCCAACGACGCCTGGCACCTATGTGCAAAGGCAAGGCAGGATTGGAGCTGAGGCAAGGAAGGCACCAGTGGCGTCTCCCAGGCTCGCTCAGACAGCTCCTTCCTGGGGAGGGAGCCTAAAAGCAAGGCAAGTCTGGGCAAGGCGAGCCCCGGCCGAGCAGCCTCGCGCCAGAAACTCTGCCAGATCGGGGCTCTGAGCAGAGCTAGAGCTCTGCCGTACTGGAGGCCCACTTAGCTCCGTGCAAGCAGGGCTTTCCTCTTGACTGGGCTCGGCTGCCTCCTCTTTCCCGAGGAGGCTCGCTACACTGCTGGCTGTGCTCTCGCCTATCAGGCGGGCGCGCAGGGCTCCTCCAGCAGGTCTTGCCTCAGGGGCTGCTTCCCCTGAGTTGAGGCTGTGGGCGGGAACCCAGACACGCAGGATAAGGCCCCAACACACTGCACATGTCTCTGCTGGGGAGGAGAGTGCTAGGGAACCTACGTCTCTCACACACTTTCTAGGCACCCACGGGAGTCAGCCTCTGGGAGTGTGGGGATGCAAACCCAGCCAGGGGCCCTTGGAACCTGGTGCTCTCCGTGCGGAGCTTTGTCTGGGCGGCCAAGGAACCGCTGAAGGAGCCCTGCTGTTGCCCTTCGCTTCCCTCTGACAGAGCTTTCACTGCTGGAGCCCTTGGCAGTGTGCAACCCACCAGCCCCTAAGCCCTCCTCAAGGACGCTTGGGACCTAAGTGCAAAGGCAAGGCAGGGGTAGAGCTGAAGCCAGGAAGGCGCCAGTGGCGTTTCCGAGCCTCACACAGCCTGCTCCTTCCTGGGAGGGAGCCTTAAAGCAAGGCAAGTCTGCGCAAGGCTCGCCTATGGCAGAGCATCTTGGTGCCAGGAACTCTGCCAGATCGGGCCTCTGAACAGAGCTAGAGATCTGCCGTACTGGAGTCGCACTTAGCTTCGTGTAAGCAGGGATTTCAGCTTGACGGGACTTGCTGCCTCCTCTTCCCCGAGGAGGCTCGCTTCCCTGCTGGCTGTGCACTCGCCTATCAGGCGGGGGCGGCAGGGCTCCTCCAGCAGGTCTTGCCTCAGGGGCTGCTTCCCCTGAGTTGGGGCTGTGGGCAGGAACCCAGACACGCAGGATCAGGCCCCAAACACCTGCACATGTCT
>NW_017203856.1:0-5868 GCF_001704415.2 Capra hircus | reverse complement strand
TAGCTAGAAACAGTAGTCAGAAGAGTTTTTCCAGAAATGAAGTCAGAGAAGGTGTGGAAAAAAGTCATTGGCTTCTCCTGCGGCAGTAAAATCTAATCGAGAGTGTTCCAAGGTCTGAATCTGATTATGAAGTTTCCCTAAGTCTAAACTAATATCTGAGCTGTTCCAAACACCTAAAATATGATTTTTGACTCTCTCCCATTCAAAATCTGTCTCATTTACTTTCAGGGATGTAACACATATCCACCGGTAATCAGCATGACATGAAGAGCCATTTTCACTTTCAGACTCTGTAATTCAGTCCCAATATGCATTACTGCTTCTTCTAAGGCATCAACCCTTATTTCTAGCTTCCTATCTATAATTTCCTGGGTTGCCAGCGTTAAAGAAACATTTTTGGATACGGTATCAACATATTGGGCAGTATGCACTTGTTGAGACAATGACAATGCCGCCACAGTAACAGAAGTAATTGCAGTTATCAAAGCCGATATTCCCAAAACAAGTAAGCCCACAAACCGTCGTGTCCGCATTAAATCTTGTAGCCGTTGCAGTACAGCTAGGCCATGGTTATCATACCAATACGTGGCTACAGTTACAGGTACCATGAGATAGGACGGACGTTTTAAAACCATGAAAGAGCAAAATTTATATTGAGGAGTTAAACAGGATGAAAGCATACATTGTTCACAAGACACTACATGGGGTCCACCTGTATAATTCAATTGTATGTTAAGTCTTTCAGAATCATTAGTGAAAAGAAAAACATAAGGAGAGGGTAAACAAGCTAAAATAGAGTAGGTAGAGGTATTCTTTGGTCGGATTAAAATAATAGGGGCGGTGGCTGCAAGGGCTCTCCAAATTTCTGGCTGCCAAAAGGTTTTACCTCTAGTCGTATAAGACAGCATAGGGGGTACAAATTGGTTATGATGCCGTCTGGTGGCAACTAACGGCCAAGAAACTGAATATTTTTTCCAATTATCCAATCTATTGATAAAGCCATCGTCAGACTCAGGGTCTTGACCTGGATTTGGGTTGCTCCAGTCCTGAATTGCACAATTTCTTCCTCCCGGCATATTGTAATCTATTTTCGAATTATAAATACAAGACTTCCAAATCGGATATCCTGAATGATCATCTATAGTTTTCCAAATAACATCTGAGGGAGCAACATCGTCACAATTTGGATAGTCTGATGGAGTTTTGAGAGACAAGGACTTATAGGGGCCAAGGACCCCAGGCATATGGGCTCGTAATATCCAAGCAGACCGATCCCCTTTAGATGCAAATTTAGAGGTTGGGGAATCTGTCATAACTGCTTTTGTGGAGGCTCCAACGCATCCTGTCTTGGTAAAGAAATCTCCTGTAAGGCCAGGAGGAAAATTAAAGCAAACAGGAAAATCATCTGCTAGTCCTTTAAAGGTATAATTGAAATTAATAGGGTATTGGTCTTTTGTATAGGAAGTATAAGATCCTCCCAAAAGGCGAGGCTGGTCTGTACTAACTCGTATGGGGTCACTGTTCCAAGTAACAACTTGGAAAGTTGGAGGATCCGGGAGAAACGCCCAATATTTGGTTGGAATGGGAGCAGCGCTTACCTGGCAAGAGAGCAAGGCAAGCATGGCAATAAACACCTTTTCAGGAGAGACTGACGATCCCTGTAGGGTAGCTATCCCCTGTGCCTGGCGACAGAGGGCTTTAATCTGTCCCCAGGTAGGTAAGGAGGCTTGTTGGGTTGACTGAGCTGGGCGTCCTAATGGATTCCTGCGAGGCAAAAAATCAGGGGGCGCAATATCCTGTATCTGAAGTCGTGACATCTGTCCAGTGGGTGGCTCCGCTCCTCGCCTATCCGGGATCTCCAATGTCAGCTGTCCTGGGGGTCAGCGGCATTTCCCGTGCTGGCGGGGGAGCGGAGGAAGAGGGAGTTTCTTCCTTTTTAGAGAGCGGTGGCGGGGGATTCTGATATCCGGGAGCTGAGACATGGCGAATTAGTCTGTCTGGAACCCAAATCGGAGCGTCCGCGTCCTGTGGAAAAACACAAGCATACCCTCGCCCACTGGTTAATAAGGGGTCAGGACCTTTCCATTGTCCGGAGAGAAGGTCCCTCCATTTTACTAATGGTTTTGCATTCAATTGCTCTGGGCACCAATGGCGAAGCATTGCAGTGTTTCCGGATGAATCAGTATTTAAGTTATTTATTACGAAAAGAGCATGTTTCAAAATCTGATGGGGGGGAACTATATTTAAATTCCCCTTCTTTTAGTTTTTGAATATGGATTTTCAGTGTTTGATGTGCTCTTTCCACAATGGCTTGTCCTTGCGGGTTATAAGGGATGCCGGTGTTATGTTTAATTTGAAATCTTGTACAGAATTGCTGAAAAGATTTAGAAGTGTAAGCAGGGGCATTATCAGTTTTTAAAGCTTTTTGGCAAGCCCAGATAGGAAAAGCATGTAAAAAGATGTTGTATTACATCTTTTACTGCTTCCCCTGTACGAGCAGTGGCAATAATAACATGAGAGAAGGTATCTACAGTTACATGAACAAAAGACAGTTTTCCAAACGAAGAGACATGGGTTACATCCATTTGCCAGAGTGCATTAGGTTTGAGACCGCGAGGGTTAACTCCCAGAGGCAAAGCATTCACGGTAGTAGGACAATGTGAACAAGAACGAACAATCTCTCGGGCAGATTCTCGAGGAATTTGAAACTGGTATCGTAAGGCAGTGGCATTCTGATGATGAAGTGAGTGAGAAGCTCGAGCTTCTTCAAAAACAGAAGCCACTGAAATCCTGGTTAACGAATCTGCCAATTCATTGAGAGCATTTAAAGGGCCAGGCAGGCCGGAATGAGCTCGAATGTGGCCGATAAAGAACGCCCGATTTCTTTTCCAAATTTGCTGCTGCAGTCTAGTTAACAAATGGTAGATAGCGGTTTTGTTTTCAGGCAAAACTGCAGTCTCAATGTGTGGAAACAGCCTGACCACATACTGAGAGTCAGAATAAAGGTTAAATTCTTTCTCTGCAAACATAACAAAGGCCTCAATAACAGCTGTGATTTCAGCTCTTTGAGCTGAAGTTTCTTGTGTTTCCAAAAGTTTCTGATGATCTCTTGTGACTATAGAGGCTCTACCATTAGCCGATCCATCAGTAAAGACTACCTGAGCATCTGAAATAGGGAACTGTTTACACCGGACAGGAAAATAACTGGATGGTTAGACATAAAATTTAGCAAAATGTGAGGGTAAATGATGCAAAATTTGACCACAGTAATTCCCTATAGCAATCTGCCAGTCTTCATCAAACATTAGAAGAGCATCAAGCTACTCCTTATTATATGGAATTACAATCTCTGATGGCTCCTTACCAAACAATTCAATGCTCCGCTTCCTTCCTTTTAGCATTAATGTGGCAATTGAACCAGGATAAGAAGCCACGACTTTTTTTAGCTTGGGTGGGAAGATGGATCCATTCTAAAGGGCCGCCTTGCCACAGAACTCCCGTAGGCGCCACTGGAGTAGCTAGGCAAAGGAACTGCCAAGTCATCGTCAAATCAATTCTTTTTACATAGCTATTCGATAAGGCTGCTTCTACTTTGCCTAGGGCTTCTTGAGCCTCAGCTGTTAATTGTCTTTTAGAGGTTGGATCAGGATCCCCGCGTAAAATGTTAAAAGAGGTTTTAATTCGGCAGTGGTTAATTTTAAATATGGCCTAATCCAATTAATATCACCTAAAAAGTTTTGATAATCATTTAAAGTAATAAGATGGTCTTTTCTCAATTGCAACGGGGGGTATGAGTCACCGTTTCCGAATTTATGACTCTCCCTAAGTAAGTTATGGCGGATTGATTTGAATTTTTTGGGCAATTTTTAGGCTTCTGTCTGTCAATGCCTGGGTCAGGTCCTGGAGGACAGTTTTGCAGGTGAACTCTATCAGGATGAGCTATTAAAATATCATCCATATAGTGAATCATATATACGTGTTCATATTTAACCCTAATATCTTGTAGAGCGGCATTAACAAATTTTTGGCATAAGGTAGGGCTATTTTTCATTCCCTGAGGCAAAACTTTCCACTGAAACCTTAAGTAAGGCTGCTTAAGATTTTCTGATGGCCAGACTAAAGGCAAATCGCTTTTTATCTTCAGGATTTAAGGGAATAGTGAAAAAAAACAATCTTGTAAATCAATAACAATTATATTATATCCCTCTGGAACGGCTACTGGGGAAGGGAGCCCAGGCTGTAAGGCCCCATGTCCTCCATGGTGGCATTAATAGCTCTCAAATCCTGTAAAAGTCGCCGTTTACCAGATTTTTCTTAATGACAAAAATAGGAGTGTTCCAGGGCTATTGGAGGGCTCAATATGTCCCAATTCTAATTGTTCAAAGATTAATGCTTTAGCTGCCAGTAATTTTTCCTTATGCAGAGGCCATTGTTCTACCCACACCGGATCTTGAGATTTCCATGTAATGGGTCGGCCAGCAAAAACAATGGCCTCCATTATAAATTTGGATATCCCAATCCAGCACGTAACTTGCGAGGAGTTGGGCAAATTGGCTCAATTATCCCTGTCTGTTGTTTACCCAATCCTTTGATGGATCATAGCCCATCTGCAACATCTGAGAGGTCACTTTATCATCAGGGCTAAAAAGTTAACACTCCCATTTGAGACAGCACGTCCCTCCCCACAGGGTAAAGGGGAGTGAAGGGACTACATACGGTTGGAAAGTTCCACGGGTATCCTCAAATTGCCAATCTAAAATTTTTGCACTTTTGGCCTACTGGGGGCTCTTCCTATCCCCACCAAGTTATTTTCAGTAGTATGTGTGGGCCAGGAGCTGGGCCAGTCTTTTCCTGAAATGCAAGAAACGTCTGCTCCTGTGTCTAATAAACCCCACAATAGACTTGCCATTAATCAGAATAGTTTCATAGGACGTTTCTGAGTAATTTCTGTTATCCAAAAAACCATATCACTAGACCCAAATCCTTTATCCTGCCTTTCATTCTGAGTAGCTGTGTGCCCAATTGCAGTGTGTAAGGCCAAAAGCAAAAGTTGGGCTATTCTTTGTCCCTGATGTATTTGGGAAAGTTTTAATTGGGGGTGAAATCATTATCTGGATTTCTCCTGTATAATCTGAGTCAATTACTCCAGGATGATTGTGAGACCCTTGCATAGCTAAGGAACTTCTGCCTAGTATAATTCCTAGTAAACCTGTTGGGTAATGGCCTTTAACTCCTGTAGGATTTTTCACAGTGGGGCTATCTGGTTTAATATTGCTGAGGTGGTGGAACTGAGGTCCAGTCCTGCGCTGCCTGGGGTTGCTCTGATGAGTTCTGCGATGGGACGAAGGGAATGAATGGGTTCAGTGAGGCTGCCCCAATTGTGTCGGGGCCTGAGGCTGGCCCTCAATCCGTTTCCCGACTGCTGGTCGGGGCCCAAAAAGGCCTCCATTTCTATGGAATTGTGACCTACATTCTTTTGCCCAATGATATCCTTTTTGACAACGAGGGCAGAGAGATCTAGGGAGATTGTATGCACAGAATTAGGCAGAGAAGAACCGGTTGCTTTTTGGGGACAAGCTCGCATAAAGTGCCCTTCCCGTCCGCAAGAGAAGCAGGCCTTTGGATAAACCAATATTCTGGCCTGGACTACTGGAATGACTCTTTGACGGGTTATTTTTATTTTGTAAAAAAGGACTGTACTGCCTCTGCTGGTAAGAATTTCCCTTTATGGCTGCAGCTATGGCAACGCCCTGCATCATTGCTGTCCTACATCTGCCACATTGCCTGATATAATCTATTATTTCCCCAGTTTTTTTATAGGACGTAAAATGGCCTGGCAAGGAAATTTAGCATTTTCAAATGCCAGTT
>NW_017203855.1:0-5869 GCF_001704415.2 Capra hircus | reverse complement strand
CCTCGTCTCGAGTGGGGGCATGGATGTGCGCTTTTCCTCCCGAGCTGTAGCAGCAGTGTCACGCTTCCCTTCGCGTGGATCAAGGGATCTGTGGCTTTCCCTCGAGGCTTTCCCACGAGGCTTTGCCACAGGGCTGTCCCACCCACTGTGGTGTGAGTCGATCCTTGGCTTGAAAGTCGAGGCAGTGCAGGGAAAAACAGTTTCCCTGGAATGGACTGAGACATTTGGGGACTCTGGAATGGTGGCACGACCCTGGAGTTCCTCCGCTTTTCTTGGAGATCCCCTGCTCTTGAGATGCGAAAGGAACGCCGGGAATTCTTTCCCGACCACGCAGGGAAAGGATCCCTCCTCTCGAGCTAGGAAGCGGAAACGGGGCTCCTCTGGATGTGGCGGGACTCTCGTGCTTCCTCTCGAGTGGAACGGGTATGTCGGGGAACTTCTTGAGTTGCAGCAAGGCGTGTGAAAGACCCTTTGGAAGTTCCAGAGTTTAGTGTGATTAGCCTCTAGACGCCTCAGCGGAAATGGGCCTCATCTGGCCTGGAGGGAGAACCTCCTGGATTTTCTCGAGTTGCGGCAGGTGCTCTCGACTTACGACGGGGACCTCAGGGACCCGCTCTGGTGGCTTCAGGAAAGGGACAGTCCCCATGCGAGTTGCTCGGGGCCTCTCGGGATTCCTCTCCCGTCGATGCCGGTGCTTAAGACCATGCGTGGAGTCGGTGCCGGAACCTGAGGATTCCTCTCCAGTGCTGACATGGATTTGGGGTACTTCTGGAGTTTTCCGCGGGTAGTCCGTCCTCGTCTCGAGTGGGGGCATGCACGTTCGCTTTCCTCCGAGCTGTAGCAGCAGTGTCACGCTTCCCTTGCGCGGATCAAGGTGGTTTCCCTCGAGGCTTTCCCATGAGGCTTTCCCACGAGGCTTTTCCCATAGGGCTGTCCCGCGTGCCACCATGGTGTGTCTCGATCCTCGGTTTGAAAGTCGAGGCAGTGCAGGGAAAACAGGATTCCCTGGAATGGACTGAGACTTCTGGGGGCTCTGGGAATTGTGGCATGACCCTGGAGTTCCTCTCGCCTTTCCCCTGGAGAGCGCCTCCTCTTGAGATGCGACGGGAACGCCGGGAATTCTCTCCCGAACACGAAGGTAAAGGATACCTCCTCTCGAGCTAGGAGGCGGAAACGGGGCTCATCTGGATGTGGGCCGGACTCTCGTGCTTCCTCTGGAGTGGAGATGGGCATGTCGGGGAACTTGTTGAGTTGCAGCAAGGGTGTGAAGGACCCTTTGGAAGTTCCAGAGGTTAGTGTGATTCGCCTCCAGACGCCTCAGCGGAAATGGGCCTCATCTCGCCTGGAGGGGAGAACCTCCTGGATTTTCTCGAGTTGCGGCAGGTGCTCTCGACAAACGACGGGGACCACAGGGACCCGCTCTGGTGGCCTCAGGAAAGGCCAGTCCCCGTGCGAGTTGCTCGGGGGCCTCTCGGGATTCCTCTCCGTCGATGCCGGGGCCTAAGACCTTGTGTGGAGTCAGTGCGGAACCTGAGGATTCCTCTCCAGTGCTGACATGGATCTTTGGGGTACTTCTGGAGTCTCCCCAGGGGAGTCAGTCCTCGTCTCGAGGGGGCATGCACGTGGCTTTCCTCCCGAGCTGTAGCAGAGTGTCACGCTTCCTTTCGTGGATCAAGGGATCTGTGGCTTTCCCTATAGGCTTTCCCACGAGGCTTTCCCACGAGGCTTTCCCACAGGGCTGTCCCACGTGCCACCGTGGTGTGAGTCGATCCTCGGCTTGAAAGTCGAGGCAGTGCAGGGAAAACATGGACTGAGACATCTGGGGGACTCTGGGAATGGTGGCACGACCCTGGAGTTCCTCTCGCCTTTCCTGTGGAGAGCGCCTCCTCTTGAGGTGCGACGGGAACGCGGGGAATTCTTTCCCCCACCACGCAGGGAAAGGATCACTCCTTCGAGCTAGGAGGCGGAAACGGGGCTCCTCTGGATGTGGGCGGTACTCTCGTGCTTCATTTTGAGTGGAGACGGGTATGTCGGGGGAACTTCTTGAGTTGCAGCAAGGGTGTGAAGGACCCTTTGAAAGTTCCAGAGGTTAGATGTGATTAGCCTCGAGATGCCTCAGCGGAAATGGGCCTCATCTGGCCTGGAGGGGAGAACCTCCTGGATTTTCTCGAGTTTCGGCAAGTGCTCTCGACTTATGACGAGGACCTCAGGGACCCGCTCTGTTGGCCTCAGGAAAGGCCAGTCCCCATGCGTGTTGCTCGGGGGCCTCGTCGGATTCCTCTCCCGTCGATGCCGGGGTCTAAGATCTTGTGTGGAGTTGGTGCCAGAACCTGAGGATTCCTCTCCAGTGCTGACATGGATCTTGGGGTACGTCTGGAGTCTCCCCAGGGGAGTCCGTCCTCGTCTCGAGTGGGTGCATGCACGTGCGCTTTCCTCCCGAGCTCTAGCAGCAGTGTCATGCTTCTCTTCACGTGGATCAAGGGATCAGGGGCTTTCCCTCGAGGCTTTCCCACTAGGTTTTCCCAGGAGGCTTCCCACAGGGCTGTCCCACGTGCCACCGTGGTGTGAGTCGATCCTCGGCTTGAAAGTCGAGGCAGTGCAGGGAAAACAGGTTTCCCTGGAATGGACTGAGATATCTGGGGGACTCTGGGAATGGTAGCACGACCCTGAAGTTCCTCTCGCCTTTCCTGTGGAGAGCGCCTCCTCTTGAGAAGCGACGGGAACGCCAGGAATTCGTTCCCGACCACGCAGGGAAAGGATCCCTTCTCTCGAGCTATGAGGGGCAAACGGGGCTCCTCTGGATGTGGACGGGAATCTCGTGCTTCCTCTCGAGTGGAGACGGGTATGACGGGGAACTTCTTGAGTTGCAGAAAGGGTTTGAGGGAACCTTTGGAAATTCCAGAGGTTAGGTGTGATTAGCCTCGAAACGCCTCAGGTGAAATGGGCCTCATCTTGCCTGGAGGGGAGAACATCCTGTATTTTCTCGAGTTGCGGCAGGTGCTCTCGATTTACAACGGGGACCTCATTGACCCTCTCTGGTGGCCTGAGGAAAGGCCAGTCCCCATCCGAGTTGCTCCTGGGCCTCTCGGGTTTCCTCTCCTGTCGATGCCGGGCCTAAGACCTTGTGTGGAGTTGGTGCCGGAACCTGAGGATTCCTCTCCAGTGCTGACATGGATCTTGGGGTACTTCCGGAGACTCCCCACGGGGTCAGTCCTTGTCTCGAGTGGTGGCATTCACGTGCGCTTTCCTCCCGAGCTGTAGCTGCAGTGTCACGCTTCCCGTCGCGTGGATTAAGGGCATCAGCGTCTTTCCCTAGAGGCTTTCCCACGATGCTTTCCCACGAGGCTTACCCACAGGGCTGTCCCACGTGCCTCCGTGGTGTGAGTGGATCCTCGGCTTGAAAGTCGAGGCAGTGGCAGGGAAAACAGGTTTCTCTGGAATGGACTGAGACATCTGGGGGACTCTGGGAATGGTGGCTGCACCCTGGAGTTCCTCTCGCCTTTCCTGTGGAGAGCGCCTCCTCTTGAGATGAGACGGGAACCCAGGGAATTCTTTCCCGACCACGCAGGGAAAGGATCCCTCCTCTCGAGATAGGAGGCGGAAACGGGCCTCCTCTGGATGTGGGCGGGACTCTCGTGCTTCCTCTCGAGTGTAGACGGGTTAGTCGGGGAATTTCTTGGGTTGCAGCAAGGGTGTGAAGGACCGTTAGGAAGTTCCAGATGTTAGATATTATTAGCCTCGAGACGCCTCAGCGGAAATGGGCCTCATCTCGCCTGGAGGGGAGAACCTCCTGCATTTTTTCGAGTTGCGGCAGGTGCTCTCGATCTACGACGGGGACCTCAGGGACCCGCTCTGGTGGCCTCAGGAAAGGCCAGTCCCCGTGCGAGTTGCTCGGGGGCCTCTCGGGATTCCTCTCCCGTCGATGCCGGGGCCTAAGACCTTGTGTGGAGTCAGTGCGTGAACCTGAGGATTCCTCTCCAGTGCCGACATGGATCTTGGGGTACTTCTGGAGTCTCCCCAGGGGCGTCAGTCCTCGTCTCCATTGGGGGCATGCAGGTAGGATTTCCTCCCGAGCTGTAGCAGGAGTGTCACGCATCCCTTTACGTGGATCAAGGGATCTGTGGCTTTCCCTATAGGCTTTCCCACGAGGCTTTCCCACGAGGCTTTCCCACAGGGCTGTCCCACGTGCCACCGTGGTGTGAGTCGATCCTCGGCTTGAAATTCGAGGCAGTGCAGGGAAAACATGGACTGAGACATCTGGGGGACTCTGGAATGGTGGCACGACCCTGGAGTTCCTCTCGCCTTTCCTGTGGAGAGCGCCTCCTCTTGAGATGCGACGGGAACGCGGGGAATTCTTTCCCCACCACGCAGGGAAAGGATCACTCCTTCGAGCTAGGAGGCGGAAAAGGGGCTCCTCTGGATGTGGGCGGTACTCTCGTGCTTCATTTTGAGTGGAGACGGGTATGTCGGGGAACTTCTTGAGTTGCAGCAAGGGTGTGAAGGACCCTTTGAAAGTTCCAGAGGTTAGATGTGATTAGCCTCGAGATGCCTCAGCGGAAATGGGCCTCATCTGGCCTGGAGGGGAGAACCTCCTGGATTTTCTCGAGTTTCGGCAAGTGCTCTCGACTTATGACGAGGACCTCAGGGACCCGCTCTGTTGGCCTCAGGAAAGGCCAGTCCCCATGCGTGTTGCTCGGGGGCCTCTCGGGATCCCTCTCCCATCGATGCCGGGGCCTAAGACCTTGTGTGGAGTCGGTGCCGGAACCTGAGGATTCCTCTCCAGTGCTGACATGGATCTTGGGGTAATTCTGGTTTCTCCCCACGGGAGTCAGTCCTCGTCTCGAGTGGGGGCATGCACGTGCACTTTCCTCCCGAACAGTAGCAGCAGTGTCACGCTTCCCTTCGCGTGGATCAAGGGAAGCTGTGGCTTTCCCTCGAGGCTTTCCCACGAGGCTTTCCCACAAGGCTTTCCCACAGAGCTGTCCCACGTGCCACCGTGGTGTGAGTCGATACTCGGCTTGAAAGTCGAGGTAGTGCAGGGAAAACAGGTTTCCCTGGAATGGACTGAGACATCTGGTGGTCTCTGTGAATGTGGCACGACCCTGGAGTTCCTCTCGCCTTTCCTGTGGAGAGCGCCTCCTCTTGAGATGAGACGGGAACCCAGGGAATTCTTTCCCGACCACGCAGGGAAAGGATCCCTTCTCTCGATCTAGGAGGCGGAAACAGGGCTCCTCTGGATATTGGCGGGACTCTCGTGCTTCCTCTCGAGTGGAGACGGTTATGTCGGGGAACTTCTTGAGTTGCAGCAAGGGTGTGACGGACCCTTTTGAAGTTCCAAATGTTAGATGTGATTAGCCTAGAGACACCGCAGTGGAAATGGGTCTCATTTCGCCTGGAGGGGAGAACCTCCTGGATTTTCTCGAGTTGCGGCAGGTGCTCTCGACTTACGACGGGACCTCCAGGACCCGCTCTGGTGGCCTAAGGAAAGGCCAGTCCCCATGCACGTTGCTCGGAGCCTCTCGGGATTCCTCTCCCGTCGATGCCGGGACCTAAGAGCTTGTGTGGAGTCGGTGCCGGAAACTGAAGATTCCTCTCCAGTGCTGACATGGATGTTGGGGTACTTCTGGAGTCTCCCCAGGGGAGTCAGTCCTCGTCTCGAGTGGGGGCATGCACGTGCGCATTCCTCCCGAGCTGTACCAGCAGTGTCATGCATTCATAGGCGTGGATCAAGGGATCTGTGGCTTTCGCTTGAGGCTTTCCCACGAGGCTTTCCCACAGGGCAGTCCCACGTGCCAACGTGGTGTGAGTCGATCGTCGCCTTGAAAGTCGAGGCAGTGCAGGGAAAACAGGTTTTCCCTGGAATGGACTG
>NW_017203854.1:0-5869 GCF_001704415.2 Capra hircus | reverse complement strand
GGCCAAACGTAGATGGTGCAAATTCCTTGTCTGGAATTTTAATGGGCCTTCCGAGAAAACCAAGCTATTCAGCCCTCTTCCTCCACTTAATCTCTTATTACACTATAGTTTCTTAATTTAATCTTACATTAAGAAACAACAAGTCTTTCCACGCCAACGCCGTCCACCCTTCGAATTTCCTGGATCCACCGGGGCTGGACCCTGGCAAGCGCCTCCTCTTGAGATGCGACGGGAACGCGGGGAATTCTTTCCCACCACGCAGGGACAGGATCCCTCCTCTCGAGCTAGGAGGCGGAAACGGGGCTCCTCCGGATGTGGGCGGGACTCGCGTGCTTCCTCTCGAGTGGAGACGGGTATGTCGGGGAACTTCTTGAGTTGCAGCAAGGGTGTGAAGGACCCTTTGGAAGTTCCAGAGGTTAGGTGTGATTAGCCGCGAGAAGCCTCAGCGGAAATGGGCCTCATCTCGCCTGGAGGGGAGAACCTCTTGGATTTTCTCGAGTTGCGGCAGGTGCTCTCGACTTATGACGGGGACCTCAGGGAGACGCTCTGTGGCCCCAGGAAAGGCCAGTCCCCATGCGAGTTGTTCCGGGGCCTCTCGCGGATTCCTCTTCCGTCGATGCGGCCCTAAGATCTAGTGTGGAGTCGGTGCCGGAACCTGAGGATTCCTCTCCAGTGCTGACATGGATCTTGGGGTACTTCTGGAGTCTCCCCAGGGGGAGTCAGTCCTCGTCTCGAGTGGGGGCATGCACGTGCGCTTTCCTCCCGATCTGTAGGAGCAGTGTGGCGCTTCCCTTTCGCGTGGATCAAGGGATCTGTGGCTGTCCCTCGAGGCTTTCCACGAGGTTTCGAGGCTTTCCCACAGGGCTGTCCCACGTGCACCGTGTTGTGAGTCGATCCTCGCTTGAAAGTCGAAGCAGTGCAGGGAAAACAGGTTTCCCTGGAATGGACTGAGACATCTGGGGGACTCTGGAATGGTGGCACGACCCTGGAGTTCCTCTCGCCTTTCCTGTGGAGAGCGCCTGCTCTTGAGATGCGACGGGAACACCGGGAATTCTTTTCCGACCACGCAGAGGGAAAGGATCCCTCCTCTCAAGCTAGGAGGCGGAATCTGGGCTCCTCTGGATGTGGGCGGGACTTTCGTGCTTCCTCTCGGAGTGGAAACGGGTATGTCGGGGAACTTCTTGAGTTGCAGCAAGGGCGAGAAGAACCCTTTGGAAGTTCCAGATGTTAGATTTGATTAGCCTCAAGACGCCTCAGCGGAAATGGGGCCTCATCTCGCCTGGAGGGGAGAAGCTCCTGGATTTTCACGAGTTGCGGCAGGTGATCTCGACTTACGATGGGGGACTTCAGGGACCCGCTCTGGTGGCATCAAGAAAAGGCCAGTCCCCATGCGAGTTGCTCGGCCGGCCTCTAGGGATTCCTCTCCCGTCGATGCTGGGGCCTAAGACCTTTTTTGGACTCGGTGCCGGAACCTGAGGATTCCTCTCGAGTGCTGACATGGATCTTGGGTACTTTTGGAGTCTCCCAGGAGAGTCAGTCCTCGTCTCGAGTGGGGGCATGCACGTGCGCTTTCCTCCCGAGCTGTAGCAGCAGTGTCACGCTTCCCTTCGCGTGGATCAAGGCATCTGTGGCTTTCCCTCGAGGATTTCCCAGGAGGCTTTCCCACGAGGCTTTCCCAGAGGGCTGTCCTACGTGCCACCGTGGTGTGAGTCTATCCTCGGCTTGAAAGTAGAAGGCAGTGCAGGGAAAACAGGTTTCCCTGGAATGAACTGAGACATCTGGGGGACTCTGGGAACGGTGGCACGACTCTGGAGTTCCTCTCCCCTTTCCTGTGGAGAGCGCCTCCTCTTGAGAAGCGACGGGCACGCGGGGAATTCTTTCCCCACCACGCAGGGAAAGGATCACTCCTCTCGGAGCTAGGAGGCGAAATCGGGGCTCCTCTGGATGTGGGCGGGAGTCTCGTGCTTCCTCTCGAGTGGAGACGGGTATGTCGGGGAACTTCTTTAGTTGCAGCAAGGGTGTGAAGGACCCTTTGGAAGTTCCAGATGTCACATGTGATTAGCCTCGAGACGCCAGAGCGGATGTGGGCCTCATCTTCGCCTGGAGGGGAGAACCTCCTGGATTTTCTCGAGTTGTGGCAGATGCTCTCGACTTACGACAGGGACCTCAGCGACCCGATCTGGAGGCCTCAGGAAAGGCCAGTCCCCAGGTGAGTTGCTCGGGGGCCTCTGAGGATTCCTCTCCCGTCGATGCTGGGGCATAAGACCTTGTGTGGAGTCGTTGCCGGAACCTGAGGATTCCTCTCCAGTGCTAACATGGATCTTGGGGTACTTCTGGAGTCTCCCCAGGGGAGTCAGTCCTCGTCTGGAGTTGGGGCATGCCCGTGCGCTTTCCTCCCGAGCTGTAGCAGCAGTGTGGCGCTTCCCTTCCCGTGGATCAAGATATATGTGGCTTTCCCTCGAGGCTTTTCCATGAGGCTTTCCGACGAGGCTTTCCAAAAGGGCTGTCCCACGTGCCACCTTGGTGTGAGTCGATCCTCGGCTTGAAAGTCGAGGCAGTGCAGGGAAAACAGGTTTCCCTGGAATGGACTGAGACATCTGGGGGACTCTGGGAATGGTGGCACGACCCTGAGTTCCTCTTGTCTTTCCGGTGGAGAGCGCCTCCTCTTGAGATGCGACGGAAACGCCGGGAATTCTTTCCCGAGCACGCAGGGAAAGAATCCCTCCTCTCGAGCTAGGAGACGGAAACGGGGCTCCTCTGGATGTGGG
The DNA here is from genome assembly GCF_001704415.2 of Capra hircus. Classification (NCBI taxonomy): domain Eukaryota; kingdom Metazoa; phylum Chordata; class Mammalia; order Artiodactyla; family Bovidae; genus Capra; species Capra hircus. The sequence goes on along the minus strand of NW_017203854.1, from coordinate 3,101 downwards.
CGGGACTCTCGTGCCTCCTCTCGAGTGGAGACGAGTAAGTCGGGGAACTTCTTGAGTTGCAGCAAGGATTTGAATGACCCTTTGGAAAATTCCAGAGGTTAGGTGTGATTAGCCTCGAGACCCCCAGCGGAAATGGGCCCATCTCTCCTGGAAGGGACAACCACCTGGATTTTCTCGAGTTGCGGAAGGTGCTCCCGACTTACGACGGGGACCTCTAGGACCCGCTCTGGTGGCCTCAGGAAAGGCCAGTCCCCATTTCGAGTTGCTCGGGGGGCCTCTCCGGGATTCCTCTCCCGTCGATGCCGGGGCCTAAGACCTTGTGTGGAATCGGTGCCGGAACCTGAGGATTCCTCTCCAGTGCTGACATGGTTCTTGGGGTATTTCTGGGAGTCTCCCCAGGGGAGTTAGTCCTCGTCTCTAGTGGGGGCATACACGTGCGATTTCCTCTCGCGCTGTAGCAGCAGTGTCACGCTTCCCTTCGCGTGAATCAAGGGATCTGTGGCTTTCCCTCGAGTCTTTCAAACGAGGCTTTCCCACGAGGCTTTCCCTCCAGGGCTGTCCCACGTGCCACCGTGGTGTGAGTGATCCTCGGCTTGAAAGTCGAGGCAGTGCAGGGAAGACAGGTTTCCCTAGAATGGACTGAGACATCTGGGGGACTCTGGAATGGTGGCACGACCCTGGAGTTCCTCTCGCCTTTCCTGTGGAGAGCGCCTCCTCTTGAGATGCGAAGGGAATTCCGAGAATTCTTTCCGGAACACGCAGGGAAAGGATCCCTCCTCTCGAGCTAGGAGGCAGAAACGGGGCTCCTCTGGATGTGGGCGGGACGCTCGTGCTTCCTCTCGAGTAGAGACGGGAATGTCGGGGAACTTCTTGAGTTGCAGCAAGGGTGTGAAGGACCGTTTGGAAGTTCCAGATGTTAGGTGTGATTAGCCTCCAGACCCTCAGCGGAAATGGGCCTCATGTCGCCTGGAGCGGATAACCTCCTGGATTTTCTCGAGTTTGGGGCAAGTGCTCTCGACTTACGACGGGACCTCAGGGACCCGCTCTGTAGCCTCAGGAAAGGCCAGTCCCCAAGCGAGTTGCTCGGGGCCCTCTCGGGATTCCTCTCCCTTCGATGCCGGGGCCTAAGACCTTGTGTGGAGTCGGTGCCGGAACCTGAGGATTCGTCTCCAGTGCTGACATGTATCTTGGGGTACTTCTGGAGTCTCCCCAGGGGAGTCAGTCCTCGTCTCGAGGGGGAATGCAGCTGCGCTTTCTCCCGAGCTGTAGCAGTAGTGCCGGCTTCCCTTGGCGTGGATCAAGGGATATTTGGCTTTCCCTCGAGGCTTTCCCACGAGGCTTTCCCACAGGGCTGTCCCACATGCCACCGTTCTGTGAGTCGATCCTCGGCTTGAAAGTCGAGGCAGTGCAGGGAAAACAGGTTCTCTGGAATGGACTGAGACATCTGGGGGACTCTAGGAATGTGGCACGACCCTAGAGTTCCTCTCGCCTTTCCTGTGGAGAGCGCCTCCTCTTGAGATGCGATGGGAACGCCGGGAATTTCTTTTCCCGCCCACCAGGGAAAGGATCCCGCCTCTTGAGCTAGGAGGCAGCAACGGGTCTCCTCTGGATGTGGGCGGGACTCTCGTGCTTCCTCTCGAGTGGAGACGGGTAAGTCGGGGAACTTCTTGAGTTGCAGCATGGGTGTGAAGGAACCTTTTGAAATTTCCAGAGGTTAGGTGTGATTAGCTTCGAGAAGCCTCAGCGCCAATGGGTCTCATCTCGCCTGGAGGGGAGAACCTCCTGGATTTTCTCGAGTTGCGGCAGGTGCTCTCTACTTACGACTGGGACCTCAGGGACCCGCTCTGGTGGCCTCAGGAAAGGCCAGTCCCATGCGAGTTGCTCGGCGGCCACTCGGGATTCTTCTGCCGTCGATGCCAGGGCCTAAGATCTTGTGTGGAGTCGGTGCCAGAACCTGAGGATTCCTCTTCCAGTGCTGACATGCATCTTGGGGTACTTCTGGTGTCTCCCCAGGGGAGTCAGACCTTGTGTCGAGTGGGGGCATGCACGTGCACTTTCCTCCCGAGCTGTAGCCACAATGTCGCACTTCCCTTCGCATGGATCAAGGAATCTGTGGCTTTCCCTCTAGGCTTTCCCAGGAGGCTTTCCCACGAGGCTTTCCCACAGGGCTTTCCCACGTACCACCGTGGTGTGAGTCGATTCTCGTCTTGAAAGTAGAGGCAGTGCAGGGAAAACATGTTTCCCTTGAATGGACTGAGATATCTGGGGGACTCTGGGATTGGTGGTACGACTCTGGAGTCCCTCTCGCCTTTCCTGTGGAGAGCGCCTCCTCTCGAGAAGTGACGGGAACGCGGAATTCTTTCCCGACCACGCAGGGAAAGGATCCCTCCTCTTGAGCTAGGAGCAGAAAACGGGCTTCCTCTGGATGTGGGCGGAACTCTCGTGCTTCTTCTCGAGTGGAGACGGGTATGTCGGGCAACTTCTTGAGTTGCAGCAAGGGTGTGAAGGACCCTTTGGATTTCCAGATGTTAGATGTGATTAGCCTCGAGAAGCCTCAGCGCAAATGGGCCTCATCTCGCCTGGAGGGAGAACCTCCTGGATTTTCTCGTGTTGCGGCAGGTGCTCTCGACTTACGACGGGGACCTCAGGGACCCGCTCTGTGGCCTCAGGAAGGCCAGTCCCATGCGAGTTGTTCGGGGGCCTCTCGGGATTCCTCTCCCGTCGATGCCGGAGCCTAAGACCTTGTGTGGAGTCGTTCCCGAACCTGAGGATTCCTCTCCAGTGCTGACATGGATCTTGGGGTACTCCTGGAATCTCCCCAGGGCGGAGTCAGTCGTCGTCTCGAGTGGGGGCATACACGTGCGCTTGCCTCCCGAGCTGTAGCAGCAGTGTCGCGCTTCCCTTCACGTGGTCAAGGGATCTGTGCTTTCCCTCGAGGCTTTCCACGAGGCTTTCCCACAGGGCTGTCCCACGTGCCACAGTGGTGTGAGTCAATCCTCGGCTTGAAAGTCGAGGCCAGAGCAGGAAAACAGGTGTCCCTGTAATGGACTGAAACATCTGGGGGACGTTGGAATGGTGACACGACCCTGAGTTCCTCTCGC
>NW_017203853.1:0-5870 GCF_001704415.2 Capra hircus | reverse complement strand
TGCACTGCCTCGCATTCAAGCCGAGGATCGACTCACACCGCGATGGCAGGTTGGACAGCCCTGTGGGAAGCCTCGTGGGAAAGCCTCGTGTGAAAGCCTCGAGGGAAAGCCACAGATCCCTTGATCCACGCGTAGGGAAGCGTGACACTGCTGCTACAGCTCGGGAGGAAAAGCGCACGTGCATGCCCCACTCGAGACGAGGACTGACTCCCCTGGGGAGACTCCAGAAGTAACCAGATCCATGTTAGCACTGGAGAGGAATCCTCAGGTTCCGGCCCGACTCCACACAAGCTATTAGGCCCGTCATCGACGTGAGAGGAATCCCGAGAGGCCCCCCGAGCAACTCGCATGGGACTGGCCTTTCCTGAGGCCACCAGAGCGGGTCCCTGAGGTCCAGTCGTAAGTCGAGGGCACCTGCCGCAACTCGAGAAAAGGGAGGTTCTCCCCTCCAGGCGAGATGAGGCCATTTCGGCTGAGGCGTCTCGAGGCTAATCACATCTAACATCTGGAACTTCCAAAGGGTCCTTCACCCTTGCTGCAACTCAAGAAGTTCCCCGACATACCGTCTACACTCGAGAGGAAGCACCGAGTCCCGCCCACATCCAGAGGAGCCCCGTTTCCCCCTCCTAGCTCGAGAGGAGGGATCCTTTCCCACCGTGGTCAGGAAAATATTCCGGCGTTCCTTTGCATCTCAAGAGGAGGCGCTCTCCACAGGAAAGGCGAGAGGAACTCCAGGTCGTGCCACCATTCCCAGAGGCCGCTGGATGTCTCAGTCAATTAGAGGGAAAACTTTTTTCCCTGCACTGCCTCGACTTTCAAGCCGAGGATCGACTCACACCACGGTGGCACGTGGGACAGCCCTGTGGGAAAAGCCTCGTGGGAAAGCCTTGAGGGAAAGACACAGATCCCTTGATCCACGCGAAGGGAAGCGCGACACTGCTGCTACAGCTCGGGAGGAAAGCGCACGTGCATGCCCCCACTCGAGACGAGGACTGACTCCCTGGGGAGACTCCAGAAGTACCCAAGATCAATGTCAGCACTGGAGAGGAATCCTCTGGTTCCGGCACCGACTCCACACAAGGTCTTAGGCCCCGGCATCGACGGGAGAGGAATCCCGAGAGCCCCCGAGCACTCCCATGCGGACTGGCCTTTCTGAGGCCACCAGAGCGGGTCCTGAGGTCCCCGTCGTAAGTCGAGAGCACCTTCCGCAGCTCGAGAAAATCCAGGAGGTTTTCCCCTCCAGGCGAGATGAGGCCATTTCCGCTGAGCGTCTCGAGGCTAATCACACCTAACCTCTGGAACTTCCAAAGGGTCATTCACACCTTGCTGCAACTCAAGAAGTTCCCCGACATACCCGTCTCCACTCGAGAGGAAGCACGAGAGTCCGCCCCCACATCCAGAGGAGCCCCGTTTCCGCCTCCTAGCTCGAGAGGAAAGATCCTTTCCCTGCGTGGTCGGGAAAGAATTCCCGGGTTCCGTCGCATCTCAAGAGGAGGCGCTCTCCACAGGAAAGGCGAGAGGAACTCCAGGGTCGTGCCACCATTCCCTGAGTCCCCCAGATGTCTCCGTCCATTTCCAGGGAAATCTGTTTTCCCTTCACTTCCTCGACTTTAAAGCCGAGGATCGACTCACACCACAGTGGCACGTGGGAAAGCCTGTGGGAAGCCTCGTGGGAAAGCGTCATGGGAAAGTCTAGAGGGAAAGCCACAGATCCCTTGATCCACGAAAAGGGAAGCGTGAAACTGCTGCTACAGCTCGGGAGGAAAATCACACGTGCATGCCCTCTCTCGTGACGAGGACTGACTCCCCTGGGGAGACTCCAGAAGTACCAAAGATCCATGTCGGCACTGGAGAGGAATCCTCAGGTTCCGTCACTGAGTCCACACAAGGTCTTAGGCCCAGCATCGACGGGAGAGGAATCCCGAGAGGCCGGGAGAAACTCGCATGGGGACTGGCCTTTCCTGAGGCCACCAGAGCGGGTCCCTGAGGCCCTCGTCGTAAGTCGAGAGCACCTGCCGCAAGTCGAGAAATCCAGGAGGTTCTCCCCTCCAGGCGAGATGAGGCCCATTTCGGCTGAGGCAACTAGGGGGTAATCACACTTAAACTCTCGAACTTCGAAAGGGTCCTTCACACCCTTGCTGCAACTCAAGAAGTTCCCCGACATATCCGTCTCCACTCAAGAGGAACCCGAGCGTCCCCCCGTATCCAGAGTGGCCCCGTTTCCGCCTGCTAGCTCGAGAGGAGGGATCCTTTCCCTGCGTGGTCCTGAAAGAATTCCTAGCGTTCCCGTCTCATCTCAAGAGGAGGCGCTCTCCACAGTAAAGGCGAGAGGAACTCCAGTATCAGGCCCCATTCCCAGAGTCCCCAGATGTCTCAGTCCATTCCAGGGAAACCTGTTTTCCCTGCACTGCCTCACTTTCAAGCTGAGGATCGACTCACACCACAAGGGCACGTGGAAAAGCCCTGTGGGAAAGCCTCGTGGGAAAGCCTCATGGGAAAGCTCGAGGGAAAGCCCTGATCCTTGATCCAAGCGAAGGGAACCGTGACACTGCTGCTACAGGTCGGGAGGAAAGCGCACGTGCATGCCCCCACTCGAGACGAGGACATACGCCTCTGGGGAGACTTCAGAAGACCCCGAAGATCCATGTCGGCACTGCAGAGGAATCCTCACGTTCCGGCACTGACTCCACACAAGGTCTTAGGCCCCGCATCGAGGGGAGAGAATCCGAGAGGCCCCGAGCAATCACATGGGGACGGGCCTTTTCCTGAGGCCACAAGAGCGGGTCCCTGAGGTCCCAGTCGTAAGTCGAGAGACCTGCCGCAATTCGAGAAAATCCAGGAGGTTCTCCCTCCAGGCGAGATGAGGCCATTTCCGCTGAGGCGTCTCCAGGAAAATCACACCTAACCTCTGGAACTTCCAAAGGGTCCTTCAACCCTTGCTGCAACTCAAGAGAGTTCCCCGACATACCGCGTCTCCACACGAGAGGAAGCAGGAAGTCCCGCCCACATCAAGAGAAGCCACGTTTCCGCCTCCTAGCTCGAGAGGTTTGATCCTTTCCTGCGTGGTCAGGAAAGAATTCGCGGCGTTCCGTCACATCTGAAGAGGAGGCGCTCTCCAGAGGAAAAGCGAGAGGAACTCCAGGTACTGCCACCATTCCCAGAGTCCCCAGATGTCTCAGTCCATTCCAGGGAACCTGTATTCCCTGCACTGCTCGACTTTCAAGCGAGGATCGACTCACACCACAGTGGCACGTGGGGCAGCCCTGTGGGAAAGCCTCCTGGGAAGCCTCGAGGGAAAGCCACAGATCCCTTGATTCACGCGAAGGTAAGCGTGAAATGTTGCTAAAGCTCGGGAGGAAAGTGCACGTGCATGCCCCACTCGAGTAGAGGACTGACTGTCCTGGGGAGACTCCAGAAGTACCCAAGATCCATGTCAGCACTGGAGAGGAATCATCAGGTTTCGGCACCGACTCCACAGAAGGTCTTAGGCCCGGCATCTACGAGAGAGGAATCCGAGAGGCCCGGAGCAACTCGCATTGGGGACTGGCCTTTCCTGAGGCCACCAGAGCGGGTCCCTGAGGTCCCTCGTAAGTCGAGAAAACCTGCCGCACCTCGAGAAAATTCAGGAGGTTCTCCCCTCCAGGCGAGATGAGGCCCATTTCCGCTGAGGCGTCTCGAGCTAATCACACTAACCTCTGGAACTTCCAAAGGGTCCTTCACAACCTTGCTGCACCTCAAGAAGTTCCCAACATACCCGTCTCCACTCGAGAGGAAGCACGAGAGTCCGCCACACCAGAGGATCCCGTTTCCCTCCTAGTTCGAGAGGTGGGATCCTTTCCCTGTGTGGTCGGAAAAGAATTCCCGGCGTTCCCGTCGGATCTCAGAGGAGGCGCTATCCACAAGAAAGGCGAGAGGACTCCAGGGTCGTGCCACCATTCCCAGAGTCCCGAGATGTCTCAGTCCATTCCAGGGAAACCTGTTTTCCTGCTTGCTTCGACTTTCAAGTCCAGGATCGACTCACACCACGTGGCACGTGGGACACTGATCCTTGATGATCACGCGAAGGGAAGCGCGACACTGCTGCTACAGCTCGGGAGGAAAGCGCACGTGCATGCCCCCACTCGAGACGAGGACTGACTCCACTGGGAGACTCCAGAAGTACCCCAAGATCCATGTCAGCACTGGAGAGGAATCCTCTGGTTCCGGCACCGACCACACAAGGTCTTAGGCCCAGCATCGACGGGAGAGGAATCCCGAGAGGCCCCCCGAGCAACTCGCTGCGGACAGGCTTTCCTGAGGCCACCAGAGCGGGTCCCTGAGGTCCCGTCATAAGTCGAGAGCACCTTCCGCAACTCGAGAAATCCAGGAGGTTTTCCTCCAGGCGAGATGAGGCCCATTTTCCGCTGAGGCGTCTCGAGGCTAATCACACCTAACCTCTGGAACTTCCAAAGGGTCATTCACACCCTTGCTGCAACTCAAGAAGTTCCCCGACATACCGTCTCCCACTTGAGAGGAAGCACGAGAGTCCGGCTCACATCCAGAGGAGCCCCGTTTCCGCCTCTAGCTCGAGAGGAGGGATCCTTTCCTTGCGTGGTCGAGAAAGATTTCCCGGCGTTCCGACCATCTCTCAAGAGGTCGCGCTCTCCAGAGGAAAGGCGAGAGGAACTCCATGGTCGTGCCACCAATCCCAGAGTCCCCAGATGTCTCAGTCCATTCCAGGGAGACCTGTTTACCTAACTGCCTCGAGTTCAAGCTAGGATCGACTAACACCACGGTGGCACGTGGGACAGCCCTGTGGGAAAGCCTCGTGGGAAAGCCTTGTTGGAAGCCTCGTGGGAAGCCTCGGGGGAAAGCCACTGATCCCTTGATCCACGCGACTGGAGCATGACACTGCTGCTACAGCTAGGGAGGAAAGCGCAGGTGCATGCCCCCCTCGAGACGAGGACTGACTCTCCCTGGGGAGACTCCAGAAATACCCCAAGATCCATGTCAGCACTGGAGAGGAATCCTCAGGTTCCGGCACCGACTCCACACAAGGTCTTAGCCCCGGCATCGACGGGAGAGGAATCCTGAGAGGCCCGAGCAATTCGCATGGGGAGTGGCTTTTCTGAGGCCCCAGAGCGGGACGTTGAGGTCCCGTCGTAAGTCGAGAGCAACTACCCCTATCTCGAGAAAATCCAGGAGGTTCTCCCTCCAGGCGAGATGGGGCCCATTTCTGCTGAGGCGTCTCGAGGCTCATCACACCTAATCTCTGGAACTTCCCAAACGGTGCTTCACACCTGGCTGCAACTCAAGATGTTCCCCTACATACGTTTCCACTCGAGAGGAAGCACGAGAGTCCGCGCCCACATCCAGAGGAGCCCCTTTTTCTGCCTACTAGCTCGAGAGGAGGGATCCTTTCCTGCGTCATCGGGAAAGAATCCGGCGTTCCCGTCGCATCTCAAGAGGAGGCGCTCTCCACAGGAAAGGCGAGAGGAACTCCAGGGTCGTGCCACCTTTCCAGAGTCCCCCAGATGTCTCAGTCCATTCCAGGGATACCTGTTTTTCCCTGCACTGATCGACATTCAAGCCGAGGATCGACTCACAACACGGTGGCACGTGGGACAATCATGTGGGAAAGCCTCATGGAAAAGCTCGTGTGAAAGCTTCCAGGGAAAGCCACAGATCCCTTGATCATCGAAGGGAACGTGACACTGCTGCTACAGCTCGGGAGGAAAGCGCACGTGCATGCCCCCACTCGGGACGAGGACTGACTCCTGCGGAGACTCCAGAAGAACCCAAGGTCCATGTCAGCACTGGAGAGGAATCCTCAGGTTCCGGCACCGACTCCACACAAGGTCTTAGGCCCCGGCATCGACGGAGAGAAATCC
>NW_017203852.1:0-5870 GCF_001704415.2 Capra hircus | reverse complement strand
GGATCCTTTCCCTGCGTGGTCGGAAAAAAATTCCCGGCGTTCGCTCGCATCTCAAGAGGAGGCGCTCTCCACAGGAAAGTCGAGACGAACTCCAGTGTCATGTCAATCTTCCAGAGTCCTGCCAGAAGTCTCAGTCCATTCCAGGGAAACTGTTTTCCCTGCACTGCCTCGACTTTCAAGTCGAGGATCGACGCACACCAAGGTGGCACGTGGGACAGCCCTGTGGGAAAGCTCGTGGGAAAAACCTCGTGGGAAAGCCTCGAGGGAAAGCCCCCAGATCCTTGATCCATGCCAAGGGAAGCGCGACACTGCTGTTACAGCTCGGGAGGAAAGCGCACCTGCATGCCCACACTCGAGACGAGGACTGACTCCCCTGGGAGACTCCAGAAGTACCCCAAGATCCATGTCAGCACTGGAGAGGAATCCTCAGGTTCCGGCACCGATTCCACACAAGGTCTTAGGCCCCGGCTTCGACGGGAGAGGAATCCCGAGAGGCCCCGAGCATCTCGCATGGGGACTGGCCTTTCCTGACGCCACAACAGCGGGTCCCTGAGGTCCCAGTCGTAAGTCGAGAGCACCTGCCGCAACTCGAGAAAATCCAGAAGGTTCTCCCCTCCAGGCGAGATGAGGCCCATTTCCACTGAGGCGTCTGGAGGCTAATCACATCTAACATCTGGAACTTCCAAAGGGTCATTCACTCCTTTACTGCCAACTCAAGAAGTTCCTCGACACGGTCTCCGCTCGAGAGGAAGCACGAGATTCCCGCCCACATCCAGCAGAGACCCGTTTCCGCCTCCTAGCTCGAGAGTAGGATCCTTTTCCTGCGTGGTCGGGAAAGAATTCCCGGCGTTCCCTTCGCATCTCAAGAGTAGGTGCTCTCCACAGGAATGGCGAGAGGAACTCCAGGGTTGTGACACCATTCCCAGAGTCCCCCAGATGTCTCAGTCCATTCCAGGGAAACTAGTTTTCCCTGCACTGTCTCGACTTTCTAGCCGGGTTGGACTCACACCACGGTGGCACGTGGGACAGCGCTGTGGGAAAGCCTCGTGGGAAAGCCTCGATGGAAAGCCACATTTCCCTTAATCCACGCGAAGGGAAGCGCGACACTACTGCTACAGCTCGGTAGGAAAGTGCACGTGCATGCCCCCACTCGAGACGAGGACTGACTCCCCTGGGGAGACTCCAGAAGTACCCCAAGATCCATGTCAGCACTGGAAAGGAATCCTCAGGTTCCGGCACCGACTCCACACAAGATCTTAGGGCCCTGCATCGACGGAGAGAGGAATCCCGAGAGGGCCTGGAGCAACTCGCATGGGGACTGGCCTTTCCTGACGCCACCACAGCGGGTCCCTGAGGTTCCCGTCGTAAGTCGAGAGCACCTGCCGCAACTCGAGAAAATCCAGGAGGTTCTCCCCTCCAGGCGAGATGAGGCCATTTCCGCTGAGGCGTCTCGAGGCTAATCACACCTAAAACTCTGGAACTTCCAAAGGGTCCTTCACACCCTTGCTGCAATTCAAGAAGCTCTCCGACATACCCAACTCCACTCGAGAGGAAGCACGAGAGTCCCGCCCACATCCAGAGGAGCCCCGTTTCCGCCTCCTAGCTCGAGAGGAGGGATCCTTTCCCTGCATGGTCGGGAAAGAATTCCCGGCGTTCCCGTCGCATCTCAAGTGGAGGCGCTCTCCACAGGATAGGCGAGAGGAACTCCAGGGTCGTGCCACATTCCCAGAGTCCCCCAGATTTCTCAGTCCATTCCAGGGAAACCTGTTTTCCCTGCACTGTCTCGACTTTCTACCCGGGGTTGGACTCACACCACGGTGGCACGTGGGACAGCACTGTGGGAAAGCCTCGTGGGAAAGCCTTGATGGAAAGCCACAGATCCCTTGACCACACGAAGGGAAGCGCTACACTGCTGCTACAGCTCGAGGGGAAAGCTGCACGGTGCATGCCCCCACTCGAGACGAGGACTGACTCCCCTGGGGAGACTCCAGAAGTACCCCAAGATCCATGTCAGCACTGGAGAGGAATCCTCAGGTTCCGGCACCGACTCCACACAAGATCTTAGGCCCCTGCATCGACGGGAGAGGGAATCCCGAGAGGGCCTCGAGCAACTCCGCATGGGGACTGGCCTTTCCTGACGCCACCACAGCGGGTCCCTGAGGTTCCCGTCGTAAGTCGAGAGCACCTGCCGCAACTCGAGAAAATCCAGGAGGTTCTGCCCTCCAGGCGAGATGAGGCCCATTTCCGCTGAGGCGTCCTGAGGCTAATCACATCCTAAACTCTGGAACTTCCAAAGGGTCCTTCACACCCTTACTGCAACTCAAGAAGTTCCTCGAAAAAACCGGTCTCCACTCGAGAGGAAGCACGAGAGTCCCGCCCACATCCAGCGGAGACCCGTTTCCGCCTCCTAGCTCGAGAGGTAGGGATCCTTTCCCTGCCGTGGTCGGGAAAGAAATTCCCGGCGTTCCGCTCGCATCTCAAGAGGAGGCGCTCTCCACAGGAATGTTGAGAGGAACTCCAGGGTTGTGCCACATTCCCAGAGTCCCCCAGATGTCTCAGTCCATTCCAGGGAAACCTGTTTTCCCTGCACTGTCTCGACTTTCTAGCCGGGTTGGACTCACCACCACGGTGGCACGTGGGACAGCACTGTGGGAAAGCCTCGTGGGAAAGCCTTGATGGGAAAGCCACAGATCCCTTGATCCACACGAAGGGAAGCGCGACACTGCTGCTACAGCTCGGAGGAAAGTGCACGTGCATGCCCCCACTCGAGACGAGGACTGACTCCCCTGGGGAGACTCCAGAAGTACCCCAAGATCCATGTCAGCACTGGAGAGGAATCCTCAGGTTCCGGCACCGACTCCACACAAGATCTTAGGCCCCTGCATCGACGGGAGAGGAATCCCGAGAGGGCCTCGAGCAACTCGCATGGGGACTGGCCTTTCCTGACGCCACCACAGCGGGTCCCTGAGGTTCCCGTCGTAAGTCGAGAGCACCTGCCGCAACTCGAGAAAATCCAGGAGGTTCTCCCCTCCAGGCGAGATGAGGCCCATTTCCGCTAGGCGTCTCGAGGCTAATCACAACTAAACTCTGGAACTTCCAAAGGGTCCTTCACACCCTTGCTGCAACTCAAGAAGCTCTCCGACATACCGAACTCCACTCGAGAGGAAGCACGAGAGTCCCGCCCACATCCAGAGGAGCCCTGTTTCCGCCTCCTAGCTCGAGAGGAGGGGATCCTTTCTCTGCGTGGTCGGGAAAGAATTCCCGGCGTTCCCGTCGCATCTCAAGTGGAGGCGCTCTCCACAGGATAGGCGAGAGGAACTCCAGGGGTCGTGCCACATTCCAGAGTCCCCCAGATTTCTCAGTCCATTCCAGGGAAACGTGTTTTCCCTGCATTGCCTTGACTTTCAAGCGAGGATCGACTCACACCACGGTGGCACGTGGGACAGCCCTGTGAGAAAGCCTCGTGGGAAAGCCTCATGGGAAAGCCTCGAGGGAAAGCCCCTGATCCCTTGATCCACGCGAAGGGAAGCGTGACACTGCTGCTACCGCTCGGGAGGAAAGCGCACGTGCATGTCCCCACTCGAGCGAGGACTGACGCAAGCTTGGGAGACTCCAGAAGTACGCCAAGATCCATGTCAGCACTGGAGAGGAATCCTCAGGTTCCGGTCCCGACTCCACACAAGGTCTTAGGCCCCGGCATCGACGGGAGAGGAATCCTGAGAGGCCCCCTAGTACCTCGCATGGGGACTGGCCTTTCCTGAGGTCACCAGAGCGGGTCCCTGAGGTCTTCGTCGTAACTCGAGAGCACCTGCCACAACTCGAGAAAATCCAGGAGGTTCTCCCCTGCAGGCGAGATGAGGCCCGTTTCCACTGAGGTGTCTCCAGGCTAATCACACGTGAACTCTGGAACTTCTAAAGAGTCTTTCACAGTCATGCTGCAACTCAAGAAGTTCCCCGACATACCCGTCTCCACTCAAGAGGAAGCACGAGGGTCCCGGCCACATCCAGAGGAGCTCCGTTTCCGGCTCGTAGCTCGAGATGAGGGATCCTTTCCCTACTTGGTCGGGAAAGAATTTCCGGCATTCCCATCTTATCTCAAGAGGAGGCGCTCTCCAAAGGAATGGGGAGAGGAACTGCAGGGTCGTGCCACCATTCCAAGACTCCCCCAGATGTCTCAGTCCATTCCATAGGAACCTGTTTTCCCTGCACTGCCTCGGCTTTCACGCTGAGGATCGATTCACACCACCGAGACACGTGGGACAGCCCTGTGGAGAGCCTCGTGGGAAAGACTCGAGGGAAAGTCACAGATCCCTTGGTCCACGCAAGCAGAAGCGTGACACTGCTGCTACAGCATGGGAGGAAAGGGCACGCTCATGCCCCCACTCGAGACGAGGCCTGAATCCCCTGGGGAGACTCCAGAGGTAGCCCAAGATCCATGTCAGCACTGGAAAGGAATCCTCAGGTTCCGGTACCGACTGCACACAAGGTCTTAGGCCCCGACATCGACAGGAGAGGAATCCCGAGAAGCCCCCGAGCAACTCGCATGGGGACTGCCCTTTCCTCAGGCCACCAAAGCGGGTCCTTGAGGTCCAGGTCGTAAGTCGAGAGCACCTGCCGCAACTCGAGAATATCCAGGAGGTTCTCCCCTTCAGGTGAGCTGAGGCCCATTTCCGCTAAGGCGTCACGAGGCTAATCACACCTAAACTTTCGAACTTCCAAAGAGTCCTTCACACCCTTGCTTCAACTCAAGAAGTTCCCCGACATACCCGTCTCCACTTGAGAGGAAGCACAAGAATCCGCCCATATCCAGTGGAGCCCCTTTTCTGCCTCATAGCTCGAGAGGAGGGATCCTTTCCGTGCATGGGCGGGAAAGAATTCCCGGCGTTCCCGTCGCATCTCAAGAGGAGGCGCTCTCCACAGGAAAGGCGAGAGGAACTCCAGGGTCATGCCACCATTCCCAGAGTCCCCCAGATGTCTCAGTCCATTCCAGGGAAACCTGTTTTCCTGGCACTGCCTCCACTTTCAAGCCGAGGATCGACTCACATCACGGTTGCACGAGGGAAAGCACTGTGGGAAAGCGTGGAAAGCCTCGTGGGAAACGCTCGAGGGAAAGCCACTGATCCCTTGATCCACACGAAGGAAGCGTGACACTGCTGCTACAGCTCTGGAGGAAAGCACACGTGCAAGCCCCCCCTCGAGACGAGGACTGACTCCCCTGGGGAGACTCCAGAAGTACCCCAAGATCCATGTCAGCACTGGAGAGGAATCCTCAGCGTTCCGGCACCGACACGACACAAAGGTCTTAGGGCCGGCATCAATGGAGAGGAATTCCGAAGGCCTCTGAGCAACTCGCATGGGTACTGGCCTTTCCTGAGGCCACCAGAGCGGTCCCTGAGGTCCCCGTCCTAAGTCGAGAGCACCTGCCGCAACTCGAGAAAATCCAGGAGGTTCTCCCCTCCAGGCGAGATGAGGCCCTTTTCCGCTGAGATGTCTCGAGTCTAATCACACCTAAACTCGGGAACTTCGAAAGGGTCCTTCACACCTTTGCTTCAACTCAAGAAGTTCCCCGACATACCCGTCTCCACTCGAGAGGAAGCACGAGAGTCCAGCCCACATTCAGATGAGCCGTGTTTCCGCCTCCTAGCTCGAGAGAAGGATCCTTTCCCTGCGTGTCCGAAAGAATTCCCGGCGTTCCGTCGCATCTCAAGAGGAGCGGGCTCTAAAACAGTAAAGGTGAGAGGAACTCCAGGTCGTGCCACCATTCCCTGAATGCCCCGGATGTCTCAGTCCATTCCAGGGAAACCTGTTTTACCCTGCACTGCCTCGACTTTCAATCCGAGGATAGAGTCACACCACGGTGGCACGTGGGA
>NW_017203851.1:0-5871 GCF_001704415.2 Capra hircus | reverse complement strand
TCAGGGACCCGCTCTGTTGGCCTCAGGAAAGGCCAGTCCCCATGAGAGTTGCTCGGGGCCTCTCAGGTTTCCTCTCCCCGTCGATTCCAGCGCCTAAGATCTTGTGTGGAGAGCTGCCGGAACCTGAGTATTCCTCTCCAGTGCAGAAATGGATCTTGTGTATTTCTGAAGTCTCCCCAGGGGAGTCACTCTTCGTCTCAGGTGGGGCATGCACGTGCGCTTTCCTCCGAGCTGAAGCAGCAGTATCACGCTTCCCTTCGCTTGGATCAATGGATCTGTGGTTTTCACTCGAGGGTTTCCCACAAAAGCTTTCCTACGAGGATTTCCCGCAGGGCTGTCCACGTGCCACCGTGTTGTGAGTCGATCCTCGCTTGAAAGTCGAGGCAGTGCAGGGAAAAACGGTTTCCCTGGAATGGACTGAGACATCTGGGGGACTCTCGGAATGGTGGCACGACCCTGGAGTTCCTCTCGCCTTTCCTGTGAGAGCGCCTCCTCTTGAGATGCGACGGGAACGCCGGGAATTCTTTCCCGACCACGCAGGGAAAGGATTCCTCCTCTCGAGCTAGGAGGCGGAAATGGGCTCCTCTTTATGTGGGCGGGACTCTCGTGCTTCCTCTCGAGTGGAGACGGGTATGTCGGGGAACTTCTTGAGTTGCAGCAAGGGTGTGAAGGACCCTTTGGAAGTTCCAGAGGTTAGGTGTGATTAGCCTCGAGACGCCTCAGGGGAAATGGGCCTCATCTCGCCTGGAGGGAGAACCTCCTGGATTTTCTCGAGTTGCGGCATGTGCTCTCTACTTACGACGGGGACCTCAGGGACCCGCTCTGGTGGCCTCAGGAAGGCCCGTCCCCATGCGAGTTGCTCTTGGGCCTCTCAGGATTCCTCTCCTGTCGATGCTGGGGCCTAAGAACTGGTGTGCAGTCAGTCCGGAACCTTAGGATTCCTCTCCAGTGCTGACATTGAACTTGGGGTACTTCTGGAGTCTCCCCAGGGGAGTCAGACCTCGTCTCGTTGGGGAATGCACGTGCGCTTTCCTCCCGAGCTGTAGCAGCAGTGTCGAGATTCCCTTTGCGTGGATCAAGGGTTCAGGAGCTTTCCCTCGAGGCTTTCACACGAGGCTTTACCACAGGGCTGTCCCACGTGCCACCTTGGTGTGAGTCGATCCTCGGCTTGAAAGTCGACGCAGTGCAGGGAAAACAGGTTTCCCTGGAATGGACTGAGACATCTGGGGGACTCTGGGAATGGTGGCACGCACCAGGAGTTCCTCTCTCCTTTCCTGTGGAGAGCGCCTCCTCTTGAGATGCGACGGAACACTGGAAATTCTTTCCCGACCACGCAGGAAAGGATCCTTCCTCTCGAGCTAGGAGGCGGAAACGGGGCTCCTCTGGATGTGGCGCGACTCTCGTGCTTCCTCTCGAGTGGAGACGGGTATGTCGAGGAACTTCTTGAGTTGCAGCAAGGGTGTGAAGGACCCTTTGGAAGTTCCAGATGTTAGATGTGATTAGCCTTGAGATGCCTCAGCGGAAATGGGCCTCATCTCGCCTGGAGGGGAGAAGCTCCTGGATTTTCTCGAGTTGCGGCAGGTGCTCTCGACTTACGACGGGGACCTCAGGGACCCGCTCTGGTGGCCGCAGGAAAAGGCCAGTCCCTTTGCGAATTGCTCGGGGCCTCTCAGGATTCCTCTCCCGTCGATGCCGGTGCCTAAGATCTTGTGTGGAGACGCTGCCGGAACCTGAGGATTCCTCTCCAGTGCAGAAATGGATCTTGGTATACTTCTGGAGTCTCCCCAGTGGAGTCACTCTTCGTCTCGAGTGGGGCATGCACGTGCGCTATCCTCCCGAGCTGAAGCAGCAGTGTCACGCCTCCCTTCGCTTGGATAAATGGATATGTGGCTTTCACTCGAGGCTTTCCCACGAAGCTTTCCCACGAGGCTTTCCCGCAGGGCTGTCCCACGTGCCACCGTGGTGTGAGTCGATCCTCGGCTTGAAAGTCGAGGCAGTGCTGGGAAAACAGGTTTCCCTGGAATGGACGGAGCCATCTGGGGGACTCTGGGAATGTGGCACGACCCTGGAGTTCCTCTCGCCATTCCTCTGGAGAGCGCCTCCTCTTGAGATGCGACGGGAATGCCGGAAAATCTTTCCCGACCACGCAGGGAAAGGATCCCTCCTCTTGAGCTCGGAGGGGGAAACGGGGCTCCTCTGGATGTGGTGGAACTCTCGTGCTTCCTGTCGAGTGGAGACGGGTATGTCGGGGAACTTATTGAGTTGCAGTAAGGGTGTGAAGGACCCTTTGGAAGTGCCAGAGGTTAGGTGTGAATAGCCTCGAGACGCCTCAGAGGAAATGGGACTCATCTGACCTGGAGGCGAGACCATCCTTGATTTTCTCGAGCTGCGGCAGGTGCTCTCGACTTACGACGGGGACCTCAGGGACCCGCTCTGGTAGCCTCAGTAAAGGCCAGTCCCCATGCGAGTTGCTCGGGGGCCTTTCGGGATTCCTCTCCCGTGTATGCCGGTGCCTAAGATCTTGTGTGGAGTCGGTGCCGGAACGTGAGGATTCCTCTCCAGTGCTGACATGGATCTTGGGGTACTTCTGGAGTCTCCCCAGTGGAATCAGTCCTCGTCTCGAGTGGGGCATGCATGTGCGCTTTCCTCCCGAGCAGTAGCAGCATGTCACGCTTCCCTTCGCGTGGATCAAGGGATAAGGGGCTTTCCCTCAAGCTTTCCACGAGGCTTTCCACGAGCTATCCCACAGGGCTGTCCCACGAGGCTTTCCCAGGAGGCTTTCCCACAGGCTGTCCCACGTGCCACCGTGGTGTGAGTCGATCCTCGGCTTGAAAGTCGAGCAGTGCAGGGAAAACAGGTTTCCCTGCAATGGACTGAGACATCTGCGGGACTCTGGAATGGTGGCACGACCCTGGAGATCCTCTCTCCTTTCCTGTGGAGAGCGCCTCCTCTTGAGATGGGACAGGAATGCCGGAAATTCTTTCCTGACCACGCAGGGAAAGGATCCTCGTCTCGAGCTAGGAGGGGGAAACGGGGCTCCTATGGTTGTGGGAGGGACTCTCGTGCTTCCTCTCGATTGGAGACGGGTATGTCGGGGAACTTCTTGAGTTGCAGAAAGGGTGTGAGGGAGCCTTTGAAAGTTCCAGAGGTTAGGTGTGATTAACCTCGAGACGCCTCAGCGGAAATCGGCCTCATCTCGCGCCTGGAGGGGAGAACCTCCTGGATTTTCTCGAGTTGCGGCAGGTGCTCTCGACTTACGACAGGGACCTCAGGGAACCGCTGCGGTGGCCTCAGGAAAGGCCAGTCCCCATGCTAGTTGCTCGCGCCTCTCGGGATTCGTCTACCGTCGATGCCGGGGCCTAAGATCTTGTGTGGAGTAGATGCCGGAACATGAGCATTCCTCTCCAGTGCTGACATGGATCTCGGGGTACTTCTGGAGTCTCCCAGGGAGTCAGACCTCGTCTCGAGTGGGGGCATGCACGTGCGCTTTCCTCTCGAGCTGAAGCAGCAGTGTCGCGCTTCCCTTCGCGTGGATCAAGGATCAGGGGCTTTCCTCGAGGCTTTCCAACGAAGCTTTCCCACGAGCTTTCCCACAGGGCTGTCCACGTGCCACCGTGGTGTGAGTCGATCCTCGGCTTGAAAGTCGAGGCAGTGCAGGGAAAACAGGTTTCCTGGAATGGACTGAGACATCTGGGGACTCTGGGAATGGTGGCACGACCCTGGAGTTCCTCTCGCCTTTCCTGTGGAGAGCGCCTCCTCTTGAGATGTGACGGGAATGCCGGGAATTCTTTCCGAACACGCAGGAAAGGATCCCTCCTCTCGACCTAGCAGGCGGAAACGGGCTCCTCTGGATGTGGGCGGCACTCTCGTGCTTCCTCTCGAGTGGAGACGGGTATGTCGGGGAACTTCTTGAGTTGCAGCAAGGGTGTGAAGGACCCTTTGGAAGTTCCAGATGTTAGATGTGATTAGCCTTGAGATGCCTCAGCGGAAATGGGCCTCATCTCTCCTGGAGGGGAGAACCTCCTGGATTTTCTCGAGTTGCGGCAGGTGCTCTCGACTTACGACGGAAACCTCAGGGACCCGCTCTGTTGGCCTCAGGAAAGGCCAGTCCCATGAGAGTTGCTCGGGGGCCTCTCAGGTTTCCTCTCCCGTCGATTCCAGCGCCTAAGATCTTGTGTGGAGATGCTGCCGGAACCTGAGTATTCTCTCCAGTGCAGAAATGGATCTTGGTGTATTTCTGGAGTCTCCCCAGGGGAGTCACTCTTCGTCTCAGGTGGGGCATGCACGTGCGCTTTCCTCCCGAGCTGAAGCAGCAGTATCACGCTTCCTTCGCTTGGATCAATGGATCTGTGGTTTTCACTCGAGGTTTCCCACAAAGCTTTCCTACGAGGATTTCCCGCAGGGCTGTCCCACGTGCCACCGTGTTGTGAGTCGATCCTCGGCTTGAAAGTCGAGGCAGTGCAGGGAAAAACAGGTTTCCCTGGAATGGACTGAGACATCTGGGGGACTCTCGGAATGGTGGCACGACCCTGGAGTTCCTCTCGCCTTTCCTGTGGAGAGCGCCTCCTCTTGAGATGCGACGGGAACGCCGGGAATTCTTTCCCGACCCACGCAGGGAAAGGATTCCTCCTCTCGAGCTAGGAGGCGGAAATGGGGCTCCTCTTTATGTGGGCGGGACTCTCGTGCTTCCTCTCGAGTGGAGACGGGTATGTCGGGGAACTTCTTGAGTTGCAGCAAGGGTGTGAAGGACCCTTTGGAAGTTCCAGAGGTTAGGTGTGATTAGCCTCGAGACGCCCTCAGGGGAAATGGGCCTCATCTCGCCTGGAGGGGGAGAACCTCCTGGATTTTCTCGAGTTGCGGCATGTGCTCTCTACTTACGACGGGGACCTCAGGGACCCGCTCTGGTGGCCTCAGGAAGGCCCGTCCCCATGCGAGTTGCTCTTGGGCCTCTCAGGATTCCTCTCCTGTCGAATGCTGGGGCCTAAGAACTGGTGTGCAGTCAGTCCCGGAACCTTAGGATTCCTCTCCAGTGCTTGACATTGAACTTGGGGTACTTCTGGAGTCTCCCCAGGGGAGTCAGACCTCGTCCTCGTTGGGGAATGCACGTGCGCTTTCCTCCCGAGCTGTAGCAGCAGTGTCGAGATTCCCTTTGCGTGGATCAAGGGTTCAGGAGCTTTCCCTCGAGGCTTTCACACGAGGCTTTACCACAGGGCTGTCCACGTGCCACCTTGGTGTGAGTCGATCCTCGGCTTGAAAGTCGACGCAGTGCAGGGAAAACAGGTTTCCCTGGAATGGACTGAGACATCTGGGGGACTCTGGGAATGGTGGCACGCACCAGGAGTTCCTCTCTCCTTTCCTGTGGAGAGCGCCTCCTCTTGAGATGCGACGGGAACACTGGAAATTCTTTCCCGACCACGCAGGGAAAGGATCCTTCCTCTCGAGCTAGGAGGCGGAAACGGGGCTCCTCTGGATGTGGGCGCGACTCTCGTGCTTCCTCTCGAGTGGAGACGGGTATGTCGAGGAACTTCTTGAGTTGCAGCAAGGGTGTGAAGGACCCTTTGGAAGTTCCAGATGTTAGATGTGATTAGCCTTGAGATGCCTCAGCGGAAATGGGCCTCATCTCGCCTGGAGGGGAGAAGCTCCTGGATTTTCTCGAGTTGCGGCAGGTGCTCTCGACTTACGACGGGGACCTCAGGGACCCGCTCTGGTGGCCGCAGGAAAGGCCAGTCCCTTTGCGAATTGCTCGGGGCCTCTCAGGATTCCTCTCCCGTCGATGCCGGTGCCTAAGATCTTGTGTGGAGAGACGCTGCCGGAACCTGAGGATTCCTCTCCAGTGCAGAAATGGATCTTGGTATACTTCTGGAGTCTCCC
>NW_017203850.1:0-5872 GCF_001704415.2 Capra hircus | reverse complement strand
AAGGGTGCCTCGCCTTAAGCTCCCTTTCGTGCGGGTCTTAACAGCCAGGGCAAGTAAGTGACCTGGCGAGCCTCCGCACTCCAGGTGGAGATTCAGCCTGAAGTTAAAGTAAAGAGCAGAGAGAAGGAAAGGTAGAGAGAAGAAAGAGAGAGAAAGACACGGGGTGAGCCCAGAGTCCCACGAAACCAGGCTGAGAGACTAGTTCGAGAAGCTGGTCCGAGAAACTGGGCCCCGCGCCCTGGCCTCCTCCTTTATTGTTCAGAAGGCCTTTTATACTTTTGATAAAACTTGAGATCAAGGATAACACAAAATTATGTAGCGTTCACAACCCAGATTCTCTTCTGTATACATTTTGTATACAAAAGGGTCTCAGGTGATTTACATTATCTTCTGGCAAGAGGCTTGTTAACACTTTTTGGCTCTCTTCCTTAATGAATGTTAATTTTGCTTCCCCTGAAGTGTTTTTCTTTAATCTGTATCTCCTTAAAGCATTAAAGTTACATCTCTATAGAACAAAGGTGCAGTGGGTTATAACACAGAAGGTACTTTAACTCAAAGATCTAATGTTGCTAATACCAGGTCTACTACTTGTTTTTCTATATACCAACAATATCTAAAAAATAAAGGATATGAAAATTTTGCAGCAAGCATTGACCCAAAAAATGAAACTTTTAATCAGTCCTATTCTAAAGATTTTGACTCCTCGAAAGCTCCTGCATTCCTAGGATGTTTAAGCTTCCTGTGCCTCCTGCGGTCAGGAGGCCTCAAAACAATCACAAGCGCAGCTGTACGAGTCCTACAGGCAGGCTAGAAAGCCATCTGAGGGTTTTTGGATTGAAACACTCTTTCAAATGCAGAAGACTAACGCGCTGAATTGACTTTTTCCAGAAAAGGTCAGAAGAGTGAAAAAGCAGAGCACAAAAACCGGCAGATTTTTGTTGGGGTACATGCTTAAAAATTTCCAGAGGGGTCCCTGAAGTCTGAGCACGCCTTGCGTATGTCAGCTTCCTACCTCATAACCTTGTCACGGGCGGGCTTCCTCACACTGGCTCCCGGCAGTCTTAGGTCCCGGCATCGACGGGAGAGGAATCCCGAGAGGCCCCCGAGCAACTCGCATGGGGACTGGCCTTTCCTGAGGCCACCAGAGCGGGTCCCTGAGGTCCCCGTCGTAAGTTGAGAGCACCTGCCGCAACTCGAGAAAATCCAGGAGGTTCTCCCCTCCAGGCGAGATGAGGCCCATTTCAGCTGAGGCGTCTCGAAGCTAATCAAACCTAACCTCTTGAACTTCCAAAGGGTCCTTCACACCCTTGCTGCAACTCAAGAAGTTCCGCGACATACCCGTCTCCATTCGAGAGGAAGCACGAGAGTCCCCCCTCATCCAGAGGAGCCCCGTTTCCGCCTCCTAGCTCGAGAGGAGGGATCCTCCACTGCGTGTTCGGGAAAGAATTCCCGGCGTTTCCGTCGCATCTCAAGAGGAGGCGCTCTCCACAGGAAAGGCGAGAGGAACTCCAGCGTCGTGCCACCATTCCCAGAGTCCCCCAGATGTCTCAGTCCATTCCAGTGAAACCTGTTTTTCCTACACTGCCTCGACGTTCAAGCCGAGGATCGACTCACACACGGTGGTACCTGGGACAGCCCGGTGGGAAAGCTCGGGAAAGCGTGGGAAAGCCTCGTGGGAAAGCCCTCGAGGGAAAGCCACAGATCCCTTTATCCAAGCGAAGGGAAGCGTGACACTGATGCTACAGCTCGAGAGGAAAGCGCACGTGCAGGACCCACTCGAGACGAGGACTGACTCCCCTGGGGAGACTTAGAAGTACCCCAAGATCCATGTCAGCACTGGAGAGGAATCCTCAGGTTCGGCACCGACGCCACACAAGGTCTTAAGCCAGCGTGACACTGCTGCTACAGCTCGAGAGGAAAGCGCACGTGCAGGGCCTCACTCGAGATGAGGACTGACTCCGCTGGGGAGACTCAGAAGTACCCCAAGATCGATGTCAGCACTGGAGAGGAATCCTCAGATTCCGGCACTGGAGAGGAATCCTCAGGTTCTGGCACTGACTCCACACAAGGTCTTAGGCCCAGCATCGACGGGAGAGGAATCCCGAGAGCCCCGAGCAACTCGCATGGGGACTGGCATTTCCTGAGGCCACGAAAGCGGGTTGCTGAGGTCCCCGTCGTAAGTCGAGAGCACCTGCCCGCAACTCGAGAAAATCCAGGAGGTACACCCCTCCAGGCACATGAGGCCCATTTCAGCTGAGGCTTCTCGAGGCTAATAACACCTAACCTCTGGAACTTCCAAAGGGTCCTTCACACGCTTGCTGCAACTCAAGAAGTTCCCCGACATACCCGTCTCCACTCGAGAGGAAGCACGAGAGTCCCGCCCACATGCAGAGGAGCCCGTTTCCGCCTCCTAGCTCGAGAGGAGGTATCGTTGCCCTGCGTGGTCGGGAAAGAATTCCCGGCGTTGCCGTCGCATCTCAAGAGGAGGCGCTCTCCACAGGAAAGGCGAGAGGAACTCCAGGGTCGTTCCACCATTCCAGAGTCCCACAGATGTCTCAGTCCATTCCAGGGCAACCTGTTTTCCCTGCACTGCCTCGGCTTTCACGCTGAGTATCGACTCACACCACGGTGGCACGTGGGACAGCCCTGTGGGAAAGCCTCGTGGGAAAGCCTCGTGGGAAAAGCCTCGAGGGAAAGCCACAGATCCCTTGATCCACGCGAAGGGAAGCGCGAAACTGCTGCTACAGCTCGGGAAGAAAGCGCACGTGCATGCCCCACTCGAGACGAGGACTGACTCCCCTGGGAGTCTCCAGAAGTACCCCAAGATCCAAGACAGCACTGGAGAGGAATGCTCAGGTTCCGGCACCGACTCCACACAAGGTCTTAGGCCCCAGCATCGACGGGAGAGGAATCCCGAGAGGCCCCCGAGCAACTCGCATGGGGACTGACCTTTCCTGAGGCCACCAATGCTGGTCCCTGAGGTCCCCGTCGTAAGTCGAGAGCACCTGCTGCAACTCGAGAAAATCCAGGAGGTTCTCCCCTCCAGGCGAGATGAGGCCCATTTCCGCTGAGGCGTCTCGAGGCTATTCACACCTAAACTCTGGAACTTCCAAAGGGTCATTCACACCCTTGCTGCAACTCAAGAAGTTCCCCGACCTACCCGACTCCACTCTAGAGGAAGCACGAGAGTCCCGCCCACATCCAGAGGAGCCCCGTTTCAGCCTCCTAGCTCGAGAGGAAGGATCCTTTCCCTGCGTGGTCGGGAAAGAATTCCCGACATTTCCGTTGCATCTCAAGAGGAGGCGCTCTCCACAGGAAAGGCGAGAGGAACTCCAGGATTGTACCACCATTCCCAGAGTCCCCCAGATATCTCAGTCCATTCCAGGGAAACCTGTTTTCCCTGCACTGCCTCCACTTTCAAGCGAGGATCGACTCACACCACGTGTGGCACGTGGGACAGCCCTGTGGGAAAGCCTCGTGGGAAAGCCTCGAGGGAAAGCCCACAGATCCCTTGATCCACGCGAAGGGAAGCGCGACACTGCTGCTACAGCTCGGAAGGAAAGCTCACGTGCATGCCCCCACTCGAGACGAAGACTGACTCCCCTGTGGAGACTCCAGAAGTACCCCAAGATCCATGTCAGCACTGGAGAGGAATCCTCAGGTTCCGGCACTGACTCCACACAAGGTCTTAGGGCCCAGCATCGACGGGAGAGGAAACCCGAGTGGCCCCGAGAGGCCCCAGAGCAACTCGCATGGGGATTGGCCTTTCCTGAGGGCCACCAGAGCGGGTCGCTGTGGTCCCCGTCGAAAGTCGAGAGCACCTGCCGCAACTCGAGAAATTCCAGGAGGTTCTCCCCTCCAGGCGAGATGAGGCCCTTTTCCGCCTAGGCGTCTCGAGGCTAATCAGACCTAAACTCTGGAAATTCCAAAGGGACCTTCAAAACCTTGCTGCAACTCAAGAAGTTCCCCGACATACCCGTCTCCACTCGAGAGGAAGCACAACAGTCCCGCCCACATACAGAGGAGCCCCGTTTCCGCCTCCTAGCTTGAGAGGAGGGATTCTTTCCCTGCGTGGTTGGGAAAGAATTCCCCGTGTTCCGTCGCATCTCAAGAGGAGGAGATCTCCACAGGAAAGGCGAGAGGGACTCCAGGGCCTTGCCAGCATTCCAAGAGTCCCCCAGATGTCTAAGTCCATTCCAGAAGAACCTGTTTTCCCTGCACTGCCTCGACGTTCATATCGAGGATCGACTCACACCACCGTGGCACGTGGACAGCCCTGTTGGAAAGCCTCGTGTGAAAGCCTCAATGGAAAGCGACAGATCCCTTGATCCACACCTCAGAAAGCGTGACACTGCTGCTACAGCTCGTGAGGAAATGGCAGGTGCATGCCCCCACATGAGATGAGGACTGAATCCCGTGGCGAGACTCCAGAAGTACGGAAAGACTCATGTCAGCACTGGAGAGGCATCCTCAGGGTCTGGCCCCACTCCACACAAGGTCTTAGGCACCGGCATCGATGGGAGAGGAATCCCTAGAGGCCCCCTGGTAACTCGCATGGGGACTGGCCTTTCCTGAGGCCACCAGAGCGGGTCCCTGAGGTCCCCGTCCTAACTCGAGAGCACCTGCCGCAACTGGGTAAAATCCAGGAGGTTCTCCCCTCCAGGCGAGATGAGGCCCATTTCCCCTGAGGCCTATATGCTGTATGTAATTTCCCCTGATATTAGAGCTTCACATACCTGTTAATTAACGCGGCTAAAAAGACAGGGCCATTGTCGGATTCTATACTGGTTGGAAACCCAAGTCTGGGAATTATTTCTCAAATCAGCGAGCTACTTCATTTTCTTTTTCAGATCAGGTAGGGAAGGCCTCTGCCCAACCGGAGAAGGTACCTACTATTCTAGTAAGTCATGATAACAGGTGACTGCCTTTGCTTCCCGAAGGACACTCTCTTTCCCTGCATCCTGAGAACTCCACGTCTCAGCCAGTTGGAAAGCACTTCTTGGAGGTCATTATTCAGGGGCAATTTCCCCTGGAGCCCAGGGCCATAGGGAGCGGCTCCACAGTCCCAGGGAAAGTTAGAGCCACAGCCACACATCTGTCCCATCCCCTTTGCTCTGTAGGAGAGCTCTAGTGAGCCTAGGTCTGTCAGGAAAATTCTTGGCTCCTATGGGGACACATTCTATGTGTGAAACTGCATCCAGGACCTAGGGGCCACAGGGCGCCTGTTTCTCTCGGGGCGGAGGGTGGGGGGCCTGAAGCAGTGCGGCCCAGCAACAGCTTCCACATCCATCCAATTGCTCTTTTCTTACCTCTGATAGAACTAGCTTTGTTCCAGCCTTTGGCAATTTGGAGGCAAGCGGGCCCCACTTCCTCCCCAAGGAGGCATGGGACCTACTCTGAGTGGAAAGGCCCCTCACGAGCTGAACCCAGGAAGGCACCCAGTCATGTCTGACACATTCCTGCATCCTGCTTCTTCATGAGCAATACCGCTATAAGCTAGGAATGTCTTTCCAAGGCTCAGAAAGGACAGGGGAGGATGCATGGTGCTGCCTCTGGAATTTCGGTCCTCTGAGCAGACCTGGAGGTCTCCCCTTGAAGGAGCTAACCAGTTTCTTCCAAATACAGGCTTGCAAACACACACTGGGTGGCTGCCTCTTCTTCCCTGAAGGACGATCACTTTCCCGCATCCTGTGAACTCTGCATCCCAGCCTGCTGGAAAAGCGCTTCTTGGAGGTCATTTTTCAGGGACAATTTTCCCTGGAGCCGGGCCGTAGGGAGGGCCCCATGCTCGCTGGGAAAGGCAGAGTCACATCCACAGTCTGTTCTACCCCTTTTGCCCTGTAGGAGAGCTCTAGTGAGCCTAGGTCTGTCA
>NW_017203849.1:0-5872 GCF_001704415.2 Capra hircus | reverse complement strand
AGTGCAGGGAAACAGTTTCCCTGGAATGGACTGAGCATCTGGGGGACTCTGGGAATGGTGGCACGATAATGCAGTTCCTCTCGCGGTTCCTGTGGAGAGCGCCTCCTCTTGAGATGCGACAGGAATGCCGGGAATTCTTTCCCGACCGCAGGGAAAGGATCCCTCCTCTCGAGCTAGGAGGCGGAAACGGGGCTCCTCTGGATGTGGCGGGACTCTCGTGCTTCCTCTCGAGTGGAGACGGTATGTCGGGGAAATTCTTGAGTTGCAGCATGGGTGTGAAGGACCCTTTGGACGTTCCAGAGGTTAGGTGTGATTAGCCTCGAGATGCCGCAGCGGAAATGGGCCTCATCTCGCCTGGAGGGGAGAACCTCCTAGATTTACTCGAGTTGCGGCAGGTGCTCTGGACCTAAGACGGGGACCTCAGGGACCCGTTCTGGTGGCCTCAGGAAAGGCCAGTCCCCATGAAAGTTGCCCTGGGGCCTCTCGGATTCCTCTCCCGTCGATGCCGGGCCTAAGACCTTGTGTGGAGTCGGAGCCGGAACCTGAGGATTCCTCTCCAGTGCTGACGTGGATCTTGGGGTACTTGTGGAGTCTCCCCAGGGGAGTCAGTCCTCGTCTCGAGTGGGGGCATGCACGTGCGCTTTCCTCCCGAGCTGTAGCAGCAGTGTCACGCTTTCCTTCGAGTGGATCATGGAATCTGTGGCGTTCCATCGAGGCTTTCCTCGAGGGTTTCCCACAGGGCTGTCCCACGTGCTCCGTGGTGTGAGTTGATCCTCGGCTTGAAAGTCGAGGCAGTGCAGGGAAAACAGGTTTCCCTGGAATGGACTGAGACATTTGGGGGACTCTGGGAATGGTGGCATGACCCTGGAGTTCCTCTCGCCTTTCCTGTGGAGAGCGCCTCCTCTTGAGATGAGACGGGAACGCCGGCAATTCTTTCCCGAACACGCAGGGAAAGGATCCCTCCTCTCGAGCTAGGAGGGGGAAACGGGGCTCCTCTGGATGTGGGCGGGACTCTCGTGCTTCCTCTCGAGTGAAGACGGGTATGTCCAGGAACTTCTTGAGTTGCAGCGAGGGTGTGAAGGACCCTTTGGAAGTTCCAGAGGTTATGTGTGATTAACCTTGAGACGCACAGCGGAAATGGGCCTCATCTCGCCTGGAGGGGAGAACCTCCTGGATTTTCTCGAGTTGCGGCAGGTGCTGTCGACTTACGACGGGGACTTCAGGGACCCGATCTGGTGGCCTCAGGAAAGGCCAGTCCCCATGCGAGTTGCTCGGGGGCCTCTTGGGTTTCCTCTCCCGTCGATGCCGGGGCCTAAGACCTTGTGTGGAGTCGGTGCCGGAACGTGAGGATTCCTCTCCAGTGCTGACATGGATCATGGGGTACTTCTGGAGTCTCCCCGGGTTAGTCAGTCCTAGTCTCGAGTGGGGGCATGCACGTTCAATTTCCTCCGATCTGTGGAAGCAGTGTCACACTTCCGATAGCGTGTATCAAGGGATCTGCAGCTTTCCCTCGAGGCTTTCCAATGAGGCTTTCCCTCGAGGATTTTCCTCAGGGCTGTCCCACGTGCCACCGTGGTGTGAGTCGATCCTCGGCTTGAAAGTCGGCAGTGGACGGAAAACAGGTTTCCCTCGAATTGACAGAGATATCTGGGGACTCTGGGAATGGTGGAACGACCCTGGAGTTTCTCTCGCCTTTCCTGTGGAGAGGGCCTCCTCTTGAGATGCGACTGGAACGCCGGGAATGCTTTACAGACCACGCAGGTAAAGGATCCCTCCTCTCGAGCTATGAGGTGGAAACGGTGCTCCTCTGAAGTGGGCGGAAGATCTTGATACTCTCGAGTGGAGCGGGTATGTCGGGAACTTCTTGAGTTGCAGCAAGGGTGTGAAGGACCTTTGGAAGTTCCAGAGGATAGGTGTGATTAGCCTCCAGACGCAGCAAATGGGCCTCATCTCGCCTTTAGGACGCCAAGATCCATGTCAGCACTGGAGAGGAATCCTCAGGTTCCGGCACCGACTCCACAAAGGTCTTAGGCCCGGCGTCTTCGGGAGAGGAATCCCGAGAGGCCAAGAGCAACTTCCATGGGAACTGGCCTTTCCTGAGGCCACCAGAGCGGGTCCCAGAGGTCCCGTCGTAAGTCGAGAGCACCTGCCGCAACTCGAGAAAATC
Organism: Capra hircus; assembly: GCF_001704415.2. Classification (NCBI taxonomy): domain Eukaryota; kingdom Metazoa; phylum Chordata; class Mammalia; order Artiodactyla; family Bovidae; genus Capra; species Capra hircus. The sequence goes on along the minus strand of NW_017203849.1, from coordinate 3,705 downwards.
CAGGAGGTTCTCCCCTTCAGGGGAGATGAGGCCCATTTCCGCTGAGGCGTCTCGAGGCTAATCACATCTAATATCTGGAACTTCCAAAGCGTCCTTCACACCCTTGCTGCAACTCAAGAAGTTCCCCGACATAGCCGTCTCCACTCGAGAGGAAGCACGAATGTCCCGCCCAAATCCAGAGGAGCCCGTTTCCGCCTCCTAGCTCGAGAGGATGGATCCTTTCCCTGCGTGGTCGGGAAAGAATTCCGGGTTCCCGTCGCATCTCAAGAGGAGGCGCTCTCCACAGGAAAGGCGAGAGGAACTCCAGGGTCGTGCCACCATTCCCTGAGTCCCCCCAGATGTCTCAGTCCATTCCAGGGAAATCTGTTTTCCCTTCACTGCCTCGACTTTAAAGCCGAGGATCGACTCACACCACAGTGGCACGTGGAAAGCCCTGTGGGAAGCCTCGTGGGAAAGCGTCATGGGAAAGTCTAGAGGGAAAGCCACAGATCCCTTGATCCACGAAAAGGGAAGTGTGAAACTCCTGCTACAGCTCGGGAGGAAATCACACGTGCATGCCCTCTCTCGTGACGAGGACTGACTCCCCTGGGGAGACTCCAGAAGTACCACAAGATCCATGTCGGCACTGGAGAGGAATCCTCAGGTTCCGTCACTGAGTCCACACAAGGTCTTAGGCCCCAGCATCGACGGGAGAGGAATCCCGAGAGGCCCGGGAGAAACTCGCATGGGGACTGGGCTTTCCTGAGGCCACCAGAGCGGGTCCCTGAGGCCCTCGTCGTAAGTCGAGAGCACCTGCCGCAAGTCGAGAAAATCCAGGAGGTTCTCCCCTCCAGGCGAGATGAGGCCCATTTCGGCTGAGGCAACTAGGGGGTAATCACACTTAAACTCTCGAACTTCGAAAGGGTCCTTCACACCCTTGCTGCAACTCAAGAAGTTCCCCGACATATCCGTCTCCACTCAAGAGGAACCCGAGCGTCCCGCCCGTATCCAGAGTGGCCCCGTTTCCGCCTGCTAGCTCGAGAGGAGGGATCCTTTCCCTGCGTGGTCCTGAAAGAATTCCTAGCGTTCCCGTCTCATCTCAAGAGGAGGCGCTCTCCACAGTAAAGGCGAGAGGAACTCCAGTATCAGGCCCCATTCCCAGAGTCCCCCAGATGTCTCAGTCCATTCCAGGGAAACCTGTTTTCCCTGCACTGCCTCCACTTTCAAGCTGAGGATCGACTCACACCACAAGGGCACGTGGAAAAGCCCTGTGGGAAAGCCTCGTGGGAAAGCCTCATGGGAAAGCCTCGAGGGAAAGCCCCTGATCCCTTGATCCAAGCGAAGGGAACCGTGACACTGCTGCTACAGGTCGGGAGGAAAGCGCACGTGCATGCCCCCACTCGAGACGAGGACATACGCCTCTGGGGAGACTTCAGAAGACCCCGAAGATCCATGTCGGCACTGCAGAGGAATCCTCACGTTCCGGCACTGACTCCACACAAGGTCTTAGGCCCCGGCATCGAGGGGAGAGGAATCCCGAGAGGCCCCCGAGCAACTCACATGGGGACGGGCCTTTCCTGAGGCCACAAGAGCGGGTCCCTGAGGTCCCAGTCGTAAGTCGAGAGCACCTGCCGCAATTCGAGAAAATCCAGGAGGTTCTCCCCTCCAGGCGAGATGAGGCCCATTTCCGCTGAGGCGTCTCCAGGAAAATCACACCTAACCTCTGGAACTTCCAAAGGGTCCTTCACACCCTTGCTGCAACTCAAGAAGTTCCCCGACATACCCGTCTCCACACGAGAGGAAGCAGGAAAGTCCCCGCCCACATCAAGAGAAGCCACGTTTCCGCCTCCTAGCTCGAGAGGTTTGATCCTTTCCCTGCGTGGTCAGGAAAGAATTCGCGGCATTCCCGTCACATCTGAAGAGGAGGCGCTCTCCAGAGGAAAAGCGAGAGGAACTCCAGGTACCTGCCACCATTCCAGAGTCCCCAGATGTCTCAGTCCATTCCAGGGAACCTGTATTCCCTGCACTGCCTCGACTTTCAAGCCGAGGATCGACTCACACCACAGTGGCACGTGGGGCAGCCCTGTGGGAAAGCCTCCTGGGAAGCCTCGAGGGAAAGCCACAGATCCCTTGATTCACGCGAAGGTAAGCGTGACAATGTTGCTAAAGCTCGGGAGGAAAGTGCACGTGCATGCCCCCACTCGAGTAGAGGACTGACTGTCCTGGGGAGACTCCAGAAGTACCCCAAGACCATGTCAGCACTGGAGAGGAATCATCAGGTTTCCGCACCGACTCCACAGAAGGTCTTAGGCCCCGGCATCTACGAGAGAGGAATCCCGAGAGGCCCCGGAGCAACTCGCATGGGGACTGGCCTTTCCTGAGGCCACCAGAGCGGGTCCCTGAGGTCCCTCGTAAGTCGAGAACACCTTCCGCAACTCGAGAAAATTCAGGAGGTTCTCCCCTCCAGGCGAGATGAGGCCCATTTCCGCTGAGGCGTCTCGAGGCTAATCTCACCTAACCTCTGGAACTTCCAAAGGGTCCTTCACACCCTTGCTGCACCTCAAGAAGTTCCCCGACATACCCGTCTCCACTCGAGAGGAAGCACGAGAGTCCCGCCCACAACCAGAGGATCCCCGTTTCCCCTCCTAGTTCGAGAGGTGGGATCCTTTCCCTGTGTGGTCGGAAAAGAATTCCCGGCGTTCCCGTCGGATCTCAGAGGAGGCGCTATCCACAAGAAAGGCGAGAGGAACTCCAGGGTCGTGCCACCATTCCAGAGTCCCCGAGATGTCTCAGTCCATTCCAGGGAAACCTGTTTTCCCTGCTTGCTTCGACTTTCAAGTCGAGGATCAACTCACACCACGGTGGCACGTGGGACAGCCCTGTGGGAAAGCCTCGTGGGAAAGCCTTGAGGGAAAGACACAGATCCCTTGATCCACGCGAAGGGAAGCGCGACACTGCTGCTACAGCTCGGGAGGAAAGCGCACATGCATGCCCCCACTCGAGACGAGGACTGACTCCCCTGGGGAGACTCCAGAAGTACCCCAAGATCCATGTCAGCACTGGAGAGGAATCCTCTGGTTCCGGCACCACTCCACACAAGGTCTTAGGCCCCAGCATCGACGGAGAGGAATCCCGAGAGGCCCGAGCAACTCGCATGCGGACAGGCCTTTCCTGAGGCCACCAAGAGCGGGTCCTGAGGTCCCGTCATAAGTCGAGAGCACCTTCCGCAACTCGAGAAAATCCAGGAGGTTTTCCCCTTCTGGGCGAGATGAGGCCCATTTCCGCTGAGGCGTCTCGAGGCTAATCACCCTAACTCTGGAACTTCCAAAGGGTCATTCACACCCTTGCTGCAACTCAAGAAGTTCCCGACATACCCGTCTCCACTTGAGAGGAAGCACGAGAGTCCCGCTCACATCCAGAGGTGCCCCGTTCCGCCTCCTAGCTCGAGAGGAGGGATCCTTTCCTTACGTGGTCGAGAAAGATTTCCGGCGTTCCCGACGCATCTCAAGAGGTCGCGCTCTCCAGAGGAAAGGCGAGAGGAACTCCATGGTCGTGCCACAATACCCAGAGTCCCCAGATGTCTCAGTCCATTCCAGGGAGACCTGTTTTCCCTGCACTGCCTCGACTTTCAAGCCTAGGATCGACTACACACCACGGTGGCACGTGTGACAGCCCTGTGGGAAAGCCTCATGGGAAAGCCTTGTGGAAAGCTCAAAGCCTAGGGAA
>NW_017203848.1:0-5873 GCF_001704415.2 Capra hircus | reverse complement strand
AGGAAGGCGAGAGGAACTCCAGGGTCGTGGCACCATTCCCAGAGTCCCCCAGATGTCTCAGTCCATTCCAGGGAAACCTGTTTTCCCTGCACTGCCTCGACTTTCAAGTCGAGGATCGACTCACACGACGGTGGCACGTGGGATAGCCCTGTGGGAAAGCCTCGTGGGAACGCCTCGTGGGAAAGCCTCCAGGGAAAGCCACAGATCCCTTGATATATGCGAAGGGAAGAGTGACACTGCTGCTACAGCTCGAGAGGAAAGCGCACGTGCAGCCCCCACTAGAGACGAGGACTGACTCCCCTTGGGATATTCCAGACTACCCCAAGATCCATATCAGCACTGGGGGAGGAATCCTCAGGTTCCAGGACCGACTCCACACAAGGTCTTAAGCCCCGGCATCGAGGGAGAGGAATCCGAGAGGCCCCCGAGCAACTGGCATGGGACTTTCCTGAGGCCACCAGAGCGGGTCGCTGAGGTCCCCGTCGTATGTCGAGAGCACTTGCGCAACTCGAGAAAATCCAGGAGGTTCTCCCCTCAGGCGAGATGAGGCCCTTTTCTCGCTGAGGCGTCTCGAGTCTAATCACACCTAACCTCTGGAACTTCCAAAGGGTCCTTCACACCCTTGCTGCAAATCAAGAAGTTCCTGACATACCCGTCTCACTCGAGAGGAAGCACGAGAGTCCCCCCACATCCAGAGGAGCCCCGTTTCCCCTCCTAGCTCGAGAGGAGGGATCCTTTCCCTGCGTGGTGGGAAAGAATTCCCGGTTTCCGTCGCATCTCAAGAGGAGGCGCTCTCCACAGGAAAGCGAGAGGAACTCCAGGGTCGTGCCACCATTCCCAGAGTCCCCAGATGTCTCAGTCCATTCCAGGGAAACCTCTTTTCTCCTGCACTGCCTCGACGTTTCAAGCCGAGGATCGACTCACATACGGTGGCACGTGGGATAGCCCTGTGGGAAAGCCTCGTGGGAAATCCTCGTGGAAAAGCCTCAAACGAAACCACAGATCCTTTGATCCACACGACAGAAATATGACCCTGCTGCTACTGCTCTGGAGGAAAGCCCACGTGCATGCCACACTCGAGACAAGGACTGACTCCCCTGGGAGACTCCAGAAGTACCCCAAGATCCATGTCAGCACTGGAGAGGAAACCTCAGGTTCCGGCACCGACTCCACACAAGGTCTTAGGCCCGGCATCGACGGGAGAGGAATTCCGAGAGGTCCCCGAGCAACTCGCATGGGGACTGGCCTTTCCTGAGGCCACCATAGCGGGTCCCTGAGGTCCCCGTCGTAAGTCGAGAGCACCTGCCGAACTCGAGAAAATCCAGGAGGTTCTCCCCTCCAGGCGAGATGAGGCCCATTTCCGGTGAGGCGTCTCCAGGCTAATCACACCTAAACCTGGAACTTCCAAAGGGTCCTTCACACCCATTGCTACAACTCAAGAAGTTCCCCGACATTCAGTCTTCACTCGAGAGGAAGCACGAGAGTCCCGCCACATCCAGAGGAGCCCCGTTTCCGCCTCCAGCTCGAGAGAGGAATCCTTTCCCTGCGTGGTCGGCAAAGAATTCCCGGCGTTCCCGTCGCATCTCAAGAGAAGGCGCTCTCCACAGGAAAGGCAAGAGGAACTCCAGGGTCATGCCACCATTCCCAGAGTCCCCCAGATGCCTCAGTCCATTGCAGGGAAAACTGTTTTCCATGCACTGCCTCGACTTTTAAGCCGAGGATCGGCTGACTCCACGGTGGCACGTGGGACAGCCCTGTGGGAAAGCCTCGTGTGAAAGCCTCATGGGAAAGCCCCGAGGGAAAGCCACTGATCCCTTGATCCACGGGAGGGGAAGCGTGACACTGCTGCTGCAGTTTGGGAGGAAAGCGCAGGTGCATGCCCCTACTTGAGACGAGGACTGACTCCCGTGGGGAGACTCCGGAGGTACCCCAAGATCCATGTCAGCACTGGAGAGGAATCTTCACGTTCCGGCTCCGACTCCACACAAGGTCTTACGCACCGGCATGGACGGCAGAGAAATCCCGAGAGGCCCCCGAGCAACTCGCATGGGGACTGGCCTTTCCTGAGGCCACCAGAGCGGTTCCCTAGGTCCCCATCGTAAGACGAGAGCACCTGCCGCAACTAGAAACAATCCAGGAGGTTGCCCCTCCAGGCGAGATGAGGCCCATTTCCGCTGAGGCGTCTCGAGGCTAATCACTCCTAACATCTGGAATTTCCAAAGGTCCTTGACACCCTTGCTACAACTCAAGAGGTTCCCCGACATTCCCGTCTCTACTCGAGAGGAAGCACCAGAGACCCGCCCCCATCCAGAGGAGCCCCGTTTCCACCTCCTAGCTCGAGAGGAGGGATCCTTTCCCTGCGTGGTCGGAAAGAATTCCCGGCGTTCCTGTCGCATCTCAAGAGGAGGCGCTCTCCACAGGAAAGGCGAGAGGAACTCCAGGGTCGTGCCACCATTCCCAGAGTACCCCAGATGTCTCAGTCCATTTCAGGGAAACCTGATTTCCCTGCACTGCCTCGAATTTCTAGCCGAGGATCGACTCACACCACGGTGGCACGTGGGACAGCCCTGTGGGAAAGCCTCGTGGGAAAGCCTCGAGGGAAAGCCACAGATCCCTTGATCCACGCGAAGGGAAGCGTTGCACTGCTGCTACAGCTCGGGAGGAAAGTGCACGTTCATGCCCCACACAATACGACGACTAACTCCCCTGGGGAGTCTCCAGAAGTACCCCAAGATCCATGTCAGCACTGGAGAGGAAACCTCAGGTTCCGGCACCGACTCCACACAGGGTCTTAGGCCCGGCATCGACGGGAGAGGAATCCCGAGAGGCCCCCGAGCAACTTGCATGGGGACTGGCCTTTCCTGAGGCCACCAGAGCGTGTCCCTGAGGTCCCCGTAGTAAGTCAAGAGCACCTGACTCAACTCGAGAAAATCCAGGAGGTTCTCCCCTCCAGGCGAGATGAGGCCCTTTTCCTCTGAGGCTTCTCGAGGCTAACCATACCTAACATCTGGAACTTCCAAAGGGTCCTTCACACCCTTGCTGCAACTAAGAAGTTCTCCGACATACCTGACTCCACTCGAGTGGAAGCACGAGAATCCCGCCACATCCAGAGGAGCCCCGTTTCCTCCTCATACCTCGAGGTCAGGTATCCTTTCCCTGCATGTTCGGGAAAGAATTCCCGGTGTTCCCGTCGCATCTCATGAGGAGGCGCTCTCCACAGGAAAGGCGGAGGAACTCCAGGGTCGTGCCACCATTCCAAGAGTCCCCCAGATATCTCAGTCTGCCGGGGTCCAGCCCCGCTGGATCCAGGGAATTCGACGGATGGACGGCGTTGTCGTGGAAAGTCTTTTTTATTTATTAATATAAGATTAGATTAAGAAATTATAGTGTAGTAAGAAGATTAACTGGAGGAAAAGGGCTGAATAGCTTGGTTTACGTGGAAGACCAATAAAATTCCAGACAAGGAATTTTCACCATCTACGTTGGGCCACCAGCCCCTGCTTGAATATCTAAGGGTGCCTCGCCTTAAGCTCCCTTTCGTGCAGGTCTTAACAGCCAGGCAAGTAAGTAGACCTGGCGAGCCTCCGCGCCCCTGGTGGAGATTCAGCCTGAAGTTAAAGTAAAAAGCAGAGAGAAGGAAAGGGAGAGAAGAAGAAAGAGAGAAAAGACACGGGGGAGCCTGAGTCCCAAGAAACCAGGCCGAGAGACTAGTTCGAGAACCTGGTCCGAGAAACTGGCCCATCCTTTATTGTTCATAAAGCCTTTTATACTTTTGATAAAACATGGAGTTCAATGGGTAACACAAAATTATGTAGCGTTCGCACCCCAGACTCTTTCTGTACATCATTTTGTATACAAAAGGTCTCTGGTGATTTACATTATCTTCTGGCAAGAGGCTTGTTAAACACTTTTTGGCTCTCTTCCTTAATGAATGTTAATTTTTTCCTCTGAAGTGTTTTTTCTTTAATCTGCATTTCCTTAAAGCATTAAAGTTACATCTCTATAGAACAAAGGTGCAGTGGGTTATAACAAAGAAGGTACTTAACTTAAAGATCTAATGTTGCTAATACCAGGTCTACTACTTTTTTTTAATATACCAACTCTATCTAAAAATAAAGGATATGAAAATTTAGCAGCAAGCATTGACCCAAAAAAATGAAACTTTTAATCAGTCCTATTATAAAGATTTTGACTCCTCGGATGCCCCTATATTCCTAGGATGTTTTAAGCTTCCTGTGCCTCCTGGGGAAAGGAGGCCTCAAACAATCACATGCCCAGCTGTACGAGTCCTGCAGGCAGGCTAGAAAGCATTCAGAGGGGTTTTTTGGATTGAAACACTCTTTCAAATGCAGAAGACTAAAGCCCTGAATTGACTTTTTCCAGAAAATGTCAGAAGAGTGGAAAAGCAGAGCAAAAAAGCAGGCAGATTTTTGTTGGGGTACGTGCGTAGGAACTTCCAGAGGGGTCCCTGAAGTCTGAACACACCATGCCTATGTCAGCTTTCTTCCTCATGACGTTATCACGGCGGGAGTCCTCATACTGGCTCCCAGCATCAGTCCAATTCAGAGGAACCTGTTTTCCCTGCACTGCCTCGACTTTCACGCTGAGGATCAACTCACACCACGGTGGCACGAGGGAAAGCCCTGTGAGAAAGCCTTGTGGGAAAGCCTCCAGGGAAAGCCACAGATCCCTTGATCCACACGACGGGAAGCATGACCCTGCTGCTACAGCTCGGGAGGAAAGCACACGTGCGTGCCCTCACTTGAGAGGAGGATTGACTCTCCAGGGGAGACTCCAGAAGAACCCCAATATCCATGTCAGCACTGCAGAGGAAACTCAGGTTCCGGCCCCGAATCCACACAAGTTGTTCGGCCCGGGCATCAACAGGAGAGTTATCAAGAGAAGCCCCCAGCATCTGGCATGGGGACTGGCCTTTGATGAAGCCACCAGAGCGGGTCCCTGAGGTCCCCGTCGTAAGTCGGAGCACCTGCCACAACTCGAGAAAATCCAGGAGGTTCTCCCCTCCAGGCGAGATGAGGCCCATTTCCAATGAGGTGTCTCGAGGCTAATTACATCTAATCTCTGGAACTTCCAAAGGGTCCTTCACACCCTTGCTGCAACTCAAGAAGTTCCCCGACATTCCCATCTCCACTCGAGAGGAAACACGAGGTCCTGCCCACATCCAGAGTAGCCCCGTTTCATCCTCCTAGCTAGAGATGAGGGATCTTTCCCTGCTTGGTCGGGAAAGAACTTCCGGCATTCCCGTCGCATCTCAGGTGAGGCGCTCTCCACAGGAAGGGAGAGAGGAACTCCATGGTCGTGCCACCATTCCAAGCGTCCCCAGATGTCTCAGTCCATTCCAGAGGATCTTGTTTTTACAGAGTGCTTAAACTTTCATGCCGAGGATCGCCTCACACCACGGTGGCACGGGGACAGCCCTGTGGGAAAGCCTCGTGGGAAATCCTCTAGGAAAAGCCTAGAGGAAAAAGCACAGATCCATTGATCCACGCGACGGGAAGCATGACACTGCTGCTAACAGCTCGGAGGGGAGCATGCGCATGCCCCAACTCGAGACGAGGACTGATTCCCCTTGGGAGACTTCAGAAGTATCCCAAAAACATGTCAGCACTGGAGAGGAATACTCAGGTTCTGGCCCCCACCTCCACCGAAGGTCTTGGGCCCGGCATCTACCGGTGAGGAATCCCGAGAGCCCTCTAGCAACTCGCATGGGGACTGGTCTTCCTAAGGCCAACAGAACGGGTCCCTGAGAGTCCCCGTCGTAAGTCGAGAGCACCTGCCACAACTCGAGAAAATGAGGAGATTCTCCCCTTCAGGCGAGATGAGGCATTTCACTGAAGACGTCTCGAGCTAAT
>NW_017203847.1:0-18768 GCF_001704415.2 Capra hircus | reverse complement strand
AGGCCCGGCATCGATCGAGAGAGGAAATCCCGAGGAGGCCACCGAGCAACTCGCATGGGACTTGGCATTTCCGAGGCCACCAGATCAGTGTCCCTGACGGTTCCCCGTCGTAAGTCGATGAGCACCTGCTCGCCATACTCGAGAAAATCCAGTGGAGCGTTCTTCCCACTCCAGGCGAGATGCAGCCATTTCCACTTGAGCGCCTGTCGAGGCTAATCACACCTACCTTCTTGACTTCAAAGGGTCCTTCACACCCTTAGCTGCCAACTCTAGAAGTCCCCGAGCATAGCCGTCATCACTGCGAGAGGAAGCACGAGAGTCCAGCCCACATCCGAGATCGCCCCGTTGTTCCGCCTCCCTAGCTCGCAGAGGAGGGATCTTTCTCGCATGTGTCTGGTAAAGAATTCCGGCGTTCCCGTCGCACATCTCACTATGAGGTAGGCTCCTCCAAGAAAGGGAGAGGAATCTCCAGGGAGTGCGTTCATACCATTCCAGATCCCCTCAGAGTCATCAGCCATTCCAGGGCAAACTGCTTTTCCCTGCACTTCCTCGACTTTTCAAGTCCGGAGGATTGACTCACTCCACGGTGACACGTCAGCCTGCGGACAGCCCTGTGGGAAGCCTGAGGGAAAGACACAGATCCCTTGATCACGCGGGAAGCGTGACACTGCTCTAAAGCTGGGAGGAAAGCGCACCGTCTGCATCCACCACTCTAGTTACGTGGGACTGACTCCCCGTGGGGAGCCAGAAGTTAACCCCAAGATCCATGCAGCCATGGCAGAGGAAATCTCAGGTTCGCAACGACTACACATAAGTCTTCAGGCCCCGGCTATCTTGACGCGGGAGGAAACCGCATTGAGGCCCACCGAGGCCAACTGTCATGCGGGACTGGCCTTTCCTGTGGGGCACCAGAGCGGTGTCCTCGAGTCCCCTGTGTATCGCGAGAGCACCTGCCGCAACTCCGAGAAATCCAGGAGCTGTTTCTCCCTATCCAGGCGAGATGGCGCATTTCCGTTCTGAGAGCTTCTCGAGGCTAATCACACTCTAACCTCATGAACATTCCCAAAGGGTGTTCTTCACACCTTGCCCTGCAACTCAAAGAAGTCGTCCCGACCATACCCGTCCCACTCGATGAGGTAGAGAAATACGAGTGCTCCCGACAACATCCAGGAGCCCCTTTCCCCTCCTAGTTCGAGAGGAAGGGATCCTTTCCCTGGCTGTGTCTGGAAATAATTCTCTCGTGCTTCCGTCGCAGCTCAAAGATGGAGGTTGCTCTCCCAGGAAAGGCGAGAGCGAATCTCCAGGAGTCGACTGCCACCATACCCAGAGTCACCCCAGATGTCTCAGTCCATTCCAGGAAACCTGGTATATTCCTGCACCTGCCTCGACTTTTTCAATGCCGGGGGAAACGACTCAACACGGTGGCACGTGCCCTACATCTGTTTGGAAGCCTGCGGGAAGGCCACTCGAGGGATAGCACAGATAAATCTCTCTCTTCGGGCTAAGGTCTCGTGTGGAGTTGTGTGCCGGAACCTGAGGATTCCTCTACAGTGCTGACATGGATCTTGGGGTACTTCTGGAGTCTCCCCAGGGGAGTCAGTCCTCGTCTCGAGTGGGGGCATGCACGTGCGCTTTCTTCCGATTTGTAGCAGCAGTGTTCCACTTGCCTCCGGTGGATCAAGGGATCTGTGGCTTTCCCTCGAGGTTTTCCCTCGAGGCTTTCCCACAGGGCTGTCCCACGTGCCACCGAGGTTTGAGTCGATCCTCGGCTTGAAAGTCAAGGCAGTGCAGGGAAACAGGTTTCCCTGGAATGGACTGAGACATCTGGGGGACTCTGGGAATGGTGGCACGACCCTGGACTTCCTCTCGCCTTTCCTGTGCAGAGCGCATCCTCTTGAGATGCGACGGGAACGCCGGGAATTCTTTCCTGACCACGCAGGGAAAGGAACCCTCCTCTCGAGCTAGGAGGCGGAAACGGGGCTCCTCTGGATGTGGGCAGAACTCTCGTGCTTCCTCTCGAGTGGAGACGGGTATGTCCGGGGAACTTCTTGAGTTGCAGCAAGGGTGTGAAGGACCTTTGGATGTTCCAGAGGTTAGTTGTGATTAGCCTCGACACGCCTCAGCAGAAATGGGCCTCATCTCCCCTGGAGGGAGAACTTCCTGGATTTTCTCGAGTTGCAGCAGGTGCTCTCGAGTTACGACGGGGACCTCAGGGACCCGCTCTGCTGGCCTCAGGAAAGGCCAGTCCCCATGCTAGTTTCTCGGGGCCTCTCGGGATTCCTCTCCCGTCGATGCCGGGGCCTAAGACCTTGTGTGGAATCGGTGCCGGAACCTGAGGAATCCTCTGCACTGCCGACATGGGTCTGGGGTACTTCTGGAATCTACCCAGGGCAGTCAGTCCTCGTCTCGAGTGGGGGCATGCACGTGCGCTTTCCTCCCGAGCTGTAGCAGCAGTGTCACGCTTCCCTTCGCGTGGATCAAGGGATCTGTGGCTTTCCCTCGAGGCTTTCCCACGAGGCTTTCACACAGGGCTGTTCCACGTGCCACCAAGCAGTGAGTCGATGCTCGGCTTGAAAGTCGAGGCAGTGTAGGGAAAACAGGTTTCCCTGGAATGGACTGAGACATCTGGGGGATCTGGGTATGGTGGCACGACCCTGGAGTTCCTCTCGCCTTTCCTGTGGTTGCGCCTCCTCTTGAGATGCGAGGGGAATGCCGGAATTCTTTCCGGATAAGGCAGGGAAAGGATCCTTCCTCTCGAGCTATGAGGCGGAAACGGGCTCCTCTGGGTGTGGGCAAGACTCTCGTGCTTCCTCTCGAGTGGAGAGGGGTATTTTGGGCAACTTCTTGAGTTGCAACTAGGGTTTGAAAAGCCCCTTTGTTAGTTCCAGACGCTTGTTGATTAGCCTCGAGATGCCTCATCGGATATGGGCCACATCTCGCCTGGAGGGGAGAACCTCCTGGATTTTTCTCGAGTTGCAGCTGGAGCTCTCGACTTACGACTTGGACCTCAGAGATATGCTCTGGTGGCCTCATGAAAGGCCAGTCCTCATGCAAGTTGCTCGTGGGCTTCTCGGGATTCCTCTCCCGTCGATGCCGGGGCAAGACCTTGTGTGGAGTCAGTGCCGGAACCTGAGGATTCCTCTCCAGTGCCGACATGGATCTTCGGGGACTTCTGGAGTCTCCCCAGGGGCGTCAGACCTCGGCTCGAGTGGGGGCATGCACGTGCGCTTTCCTCCCGAGCTGTAGCAGCAGTGTCACGCTTCCCTTCGCATGGATCAAGGGATCAGTGGCTTTTCCCTCGAGGCTTCCTCATGAGGCTTTCCCATAAGGCTTTCCCACGAGACTTTCCCACAGGGCTGTCCCACGTGCCACCGTGGTGTGAGTCGATCCTCGGCTTGAAAGTCGAGGCAGTGCAGGGGAAACAGGTTTCCCTGGAATGGACTGAGACATCTGGGTGACTCTGGGTATGGTGGCTCGACCCTGGAGTTCCTGTCGCCTTTCCTGTGGAGAGCACCTCATCTTGAGATGCGACGGGAATGCCAGGAATTCTTTCCAGACAAGCAGGGAAAGGATCCCTCCTCTCGAGTTAGGAGGCGGAAAGGGGGCTTCTCTGATGTTGTCGGGACTCTTGTGCTTCCTCTCGAGTGGAGACGGGTATGTTGGGGAACTTCTTGAGTTGCAGCAAGGGTATGAATCACCCTTTGGAAGTTTCAGAGGTTAGATGTGATTAGCCTCGAGAAGCCTCAGCGGAAATGGGCCTCATCTCGCCTGGAAGGGAGAACCTCCTGGATTTTCTCGAGTTGCGGCAGGTGCTCTCGACTTACAACGGGGACCTCAGGGACACGCTCTGGTGGCCTCAGGAAAGGACAGTCCCCATGACAGTTGCTCGGGGGCCTATCGGGATTCCTCTCCCGTCGATGCCGGGGCCTAAGACCTTGTGTGGAGTCGTTTGCGGAACCTGAGGATTCCTCTCCAGGGCTGGCATGGATCTTGGGGTACTTCTGGAGTCCCCCCAGGGGAGTCAGTCCACGTCTCGAGTGGGGGCATGCACGTGCGCTTTCCTCCCCAGCTCTAGAGCCGTGTCACGCTTCCCGTCGAGTGGATCAAGGGATCTGTGGCTTTCCCTAGAGGCTTTCCCACAGGGCTGTCCCACGTGTCACCGCGCAGTGAGTCGATCCTCGGCTTGAAAGTCGAGGCAGTGCAGGGAAAACAGGTGTCCCTGGAATGGACGGAGACATCTGGGGGACTCTGGGAATGGTGGCACGTCCCTGGAGTTCCTCTCGCCTTTCCTGTGTAGAGCACCTCATCTTGAGATGCGACGGGAACGCCAGGAATTCTTTACAGACCAGGCCGGAAAGGATCCCTCCTCTCGAGCTAGGAGGCGGAAACGGGGCTCCTCTGGATGTGGGCTGGACTCTCCTGCTTCCTCTCCAGTGGAGACGGGTATGTCGGGGAACTTCTAGAGTTGCAGCAAGGGTGTGAAGGACCGTTTGGAAGTTTCAGAGGTTAGGTGTGATTAGCCTCGAGAAGCCTCAGCGGAAATGGGCCTCATCTCGCCTGGAGGGGAGAACCTCCTGGATTTTCTCGAGTTGGGGCAGGTGCTCTCGACTTACGACGGGGACCTCAGGGACACGCTCTGGTGGCCTCAGGAAAGGCCAGTCCCCATGCGAGTTGCTCGGGGGCCTCTCGGGATTCCTCTCCTGTCGATGCCGGGGCCTAAGGCCTTGTGTGGAGTCGTTGCCAGAACCTGAGGATTCCTCTCCAGTGTTGACATGGATCTTGGGGTACTTCCTGAGTCTCCCCTGGGGAGTCAATCCTCGTCTCGTTTGGGGCATCAATATGTGCTTTCCTCCCGAGCTGTAGCAGCAGTGTCACGCTTCCCTTCAAGTGGATCAAGGGATCTGTGGCTTTCCCTCGAGGCTTTCCCACAAGGCTGTCCCACGTGCCACCGTGGTGAGAGTCGATCCTCGGCTTGAAAGTCGAGGTAGGGCAGGGAAAAATGGTTTCACTGAAATGGACTGAGACATTTGAGGGACTCTGGGAATGGTGGCACCACCCTGGAGTTCCTCTCGCCTTTCCTGTGGAGAGCGCCTCCTCTTGAGATGCGACGGGAACGCCGGGAATTCTTTCCCGACCACGCAGGGAAAGATCCCTCCTCTCGAGCTACGAGGCAGAAACGGGGCTCCTCTGGATTTAGGGGGGACTCTCGTGATTCCTCTCGAATGGAGACGGGTATGTCTGGGAAATTCTTCAGTTGCAGCAAGGGTGTGAAGGACCCTTTGGAAGTTCCAGAAGTTAGGTGTGATTAGCCACGAGATGCCTCAGCGGAAATGGGCCTCATCTCGCCTGGACGGGAGAACCTCCTGGATTTTCCCGAGTTGTGGCAGGTGCTCTCGACTTACGACTGGGACCTCAGGGACATGCTCTTGTGGCCTTAGGAAAGGCCAGTCCCCATGCGAGTTGTTCGGGTGCCTCTCGTATTCCTCTCCCGTCGATGCCGGGACCTAAGACCTTGTTTGGAGTCGGTGCCAGAACCTGAAGATTCCTCTCCAATGCTGACATGGATTTGGGGTACTTCTGGAGTCTCCCAGGGTACTCAGTCCTCGTCTCAAATTGGGGCATGCTCGTGCGATTTCCTCTCGAGCTGTAGCAGCAGTGTCACGCTTCCCTTCGCGTGGATCAAGGGATCTGTGGCTTTCCCGCGAGGCTTTCCCACGAGGCTTTCCCACGAGTCTTTCCCACAGGGTTGTCCCTCGTGCCACCTTGGTGTGAGTCGATCCTCGGCTTGAAAGTCGAGGCAGTGCAGGGAAAACAGGTTTCCCTGGAATGGACTGAGACATCTGGGGGACTCTGGGAATGGTGGCACGACCCTGGAGTTCCTCTCGCCTTTCCTGTGGAGAGCGCCTCCTCTTGAGATGAGACGGGAACGCCAGGAATTCTTTCCCGACCACGCAGGGAAAGGATTCCTCCTCTCGAGCTAGGAGGCGGAAACGGGGCTCCTCTGGATGTGGGCGGGACCCTCGTGCTTTCTCTCGAGTGGAGACGGGTATGTTGGGGTCTTCTTGAGTTGCAGCAAGTGTGTGAAGGACCTTTGTAATTTCCAGATGTTAGTTGTGATTAGCCTCGAGAAGCCTCAGCGGAAATGGGCCTCATCTCGCCTGGAGGGGAGAACCTCCTGGATTTTCTCGAGTTGCGGCAGGTGCTCTCGACTTACGACGGGGACCTCAGGGACCCTCTCTGGTGGCCTCAGGAAAGGCCTGTCCCCATGCGAGTTGCTCGGGGCCTCTCGGGATTCCTCTCCCGTCGATGCTGGGGCATAAGACCCTGTATGGAGTCATTGCTGTAACCTGAGGATTCTTCTCCAGTGCTGACATGGACCTTGGGGTACTTCTGGAGTCTCCCCAGGGGAGTCAGTTCTCGTCTCGAGTGGGGGCATGCACGTGCGCTTTCCTCCCGAGCTGTGGCAGCAGTGTCGCGCTTCCCTTCGCTGTGGATCAAGGGATCTGTGGCTTTCCTGCGAGGCTTTCCCACGAGGCTTTCCCACGAGTCTTTCCCACAGGGTTGTCCCTCGTGTCACCGTGGTGTGAGTCGATCCTCGGCTTGAAAGTCGAGGCAGTGCAGGGAAAACAGGTTTCCCTGGAATGGACTGAGACATCTGGGGGACTCTGTGAATGGTGGCACGACCCTGGAGTTCCTCTCGCCTTTCCTGTGGAGAGTGACTCCTCTTGAGATGCGTCGGGAACGCCGGGAATTCTTTCCCAAACACGCAGGGAAAGGATCCCTACTCTCGAGCTAGGAGGCGGAAACGGGGCTCCTCTGGATGTGGGCGGGCCTCTCGTGCTTCCTCTCGAGTGGAGACGGGTATGTGGGGGAATTTCTTGAGTTGCAGCAATGGTGTGAAGGACCCATAGGAAGTTCCAGAGGTTAGGTGTGATTAGCCTCGAGACGCTTCAGCGGAAATGGGCCTCATCTCGCCTGGAGGGGAGAATCTCCTGGATTTTCTCGAGTTGCGGCAGGTGCTCTCGACTTACGACGGGGACCTCAGGAACCCGCTCTGGTGGCCTCAGGAAAGGCCAGTCCCCATGCGAGGTGCTCGGTGGTCTCTCGGGATTCCTCTCCTGTCGATTCCCGGGCCTAAGACCTTGTGTGGAGTCATTGCTGGAACCTGAGGATTCCTCTCCAGTGCTGACATGGAGTTTGGGGTACTTCTGGAGTCTCCCCAGTGGAGTCAGATCTCGTCTCGTGTGGGGGCATGCACGTGCGCTTTCCTCCCGAGCTGTAGCAGCATTTTCACGCTTCCCTTCGAGTGGATCAAGGCATCTGTGGATTTCCCTCGAGGCTTTCCCACGAGGTTTTCCCACGAGGCTTTCTCACAGGGCTGTCCCACGTGCCCCCGTGGTGTGAGTCGATCCTCGGCTTGAAAGTCGAGGCAGTGCAGGGAAAACAGATTTCCCTGGAATGGACTGAGACATCTGGGGGATTCTGGGAATGGTGGCACGACCCTGGAGTTCCTCTCGCCTTTCCTGTGGAGAGCGCCCCCTCTTGAGCTGCGATGGGAAGGCCAGGATTTCTTTCCTGAACACGCAGGGAAAGGAACCCTCCTCTCGAGCTAGGAGGCGGAAACGGGTCTCCTCTGGATATGGGCGGGACTCTCGTGCTTCCTCTCGAGTGGAGACGGTATGTCGGGGAACTTCTTCAGTTGTAGCAAGGGTGTGAAGGACCCTCTGGAAGTTCCAGAGGTTAGGTGTGATTAGCCTCGAGATGCCTCAGCGGAAATGGGCCTCATCTCGCCTGGAGGGGAGAACCCTGGATTTTCTCGAGTTGCGGCAGGTGCTCTCGACTTACGACGGGGACCTCAGGGACCCGCTCTGGTGGCCTCAGCAAAGGCCAGTCCGCATGCGAGTTGCTCGGGGGCCTCTCGGGATTCCTCTCCCGTCGATGCCGGGGCCTAAGACTGCCAGGAGCCAGTGTGAGGAAGCCCGCCCGTGACAAGGTTATGAGGAAGGAAGCTGACATACGCAAGGCGTGCTCAGACTTCAGGGACCTCTCTGGAAATTTTTAAGCATGTACCCCAACAAAAATCTGCCGGTTTTTGTGCTCTGCTTTTTCTCTCTTCTGACCTTTTCTGGAAAAAGTCAATTCAGGGCGTTATTCTTCTGCATTTGAAAGAGTGTTTCAATCCAAAAACCCTCTGATGGCTTTCTAGCCTGCCTGTAGAACTCGTACAGCTGCGCTTGTGATTGTTTGAGGCCTCCTGACCGCAGGAGGCACAGGAAGCTTAAAACATCCTAGGAATGCAGGAGCTTCTGAGGAGTCAGAATCTTTAGAATAGGACTGATTAAAAGTTTCATTTTTTGGGTCAATGCTTGCTGCCAAATTTTCATATCCTTTATTTTTAGATATAGTTGGTATATAGAAAAACAAGTAGTAGACCTGGTATTAGCAACATTAGATCTTTGAGTTAAGTACCTTCTTTGTTATAACCCACTGCACCTTTGTTCTATAGAGATGTAACTTTAATGCTTTAAGGAGATGCACATTAAAGAAAAACACTTCAGGGGAAACAAAATTAACATTAATTAAGGAAGAGAGCCAAAAAGTGTTAACAAGCCTCTTGGCCAGAAGATAATGTAAATCACCTGAGACCTTTTGTATACAAAATGATATACAGAAAGAATCTGGGTTGCGAGCACTACATAATTTTGTGTTATCCATTGATCTCCATGTTTTATCAAAAGTATAAAAGGCCTTCTGAACAATGAATGAGGAGGCCAGGGGCCGGGGGCCAGTTTCTCGGACCAGCTTCTCGAACTAGTCTCTCAGCCTGGTTTCTTGGGACTCTGGCTCCCCCCGTGTCTTTCTCTCTCTTTCTTCTTCTCTACCTTTCCTTCTCTCTGCTCTTTACTATAACTTCAGGCTGAATCTCCACCTGGAGTGCGGAGGCTCGCCAGGTCTACTTACTTGCCCTGGCTGTTAAGACCCGCACGAAAGGGAGCTTAAGGCGAGGCACCCTTAGATATTCAAGCGGGCGCCGGTGGCCCAACGTAGGTGGTGCAAATTCCTTG
The DNA here is from genome assembly GCF_001704415.2 of Capra hircus. NCBI lineage: Eukaryota > Metazoa > Chordata > Mammalia > Artiodactyla > Bovidae > Capra > Capra hircus. The sequence continues at coordinate 9,703 of NW_017203847.1, read as the reverse complement.
TCCTGAATTTTATTGGCCTTCTGCGTAAACTAAGCTATTCAGCCCTCTTCCTCCACTTAATCTTCTTACTACACTATAGTTTCCTAATCTAATCTTACATTAATAAATAAACAAGTCTTTCCACGCCAACGCCGGCCACCCTTCGAATTCCCTGGATCCACCGGGGCTGGACCCCGGCATAAGACCTTGTGTGGAGTCGGGTGCGGAACCTGAGGATTCCTCTCCAGGGCTGACATGGATCTTGGGGTACTTCTGGAGTCTCCCCAAGGGAGTCAGTCCTCGTCTCGCATGGGGGCATGCACGTGCGCTTTTCTCCCCAGCTCTAGCAGCAGTGTCACGCTTCCCGTCGAGTGGATCAAAGGATCTGTGGCTTTCCCTCGAGGCTTTCCCACGAGGCTTTCCCACGTGGCTTTCCCACAGGGCTGTCCCACGTGCCACCGTGGTGTGAGTCGATCCTCGGCTTGAAAGTCGAGGCAGTGCAGGGAATAAAGGTTTCCTTAAATGGACTGAGACATCTGGGGGACTCTGGGAATGGTGGCACGACCCTGGAGTTCCTCTCGCCTTTCCTCTGGAGAGCGCCTCCTCTTGAGATGCGACGGGAACACCGGGAATTCTTTCCCGACCACGCAGGGAAAGATCCCTCCTCTCCAACTAGGAGGCGGAAACAGCGCTCCTCTGGATGAGGGAGGGACTCTCGTGATTCCTCTCGAGTGGAGACGGGTAAGTCGGGGAACTTCTTGAGTTGCAGCAAGGGTGTGAAGGACCCTTTGGAAGTTCCAGAGGTTAGGTGTGATTAGCCTCGAGACGCCTCCGCGGAAATTGGCCTAATCTCGCCTGAAGGGGAGAACCTCCTGGATTTTCTCCAGTTGCGGCAGGTGCTCTCGGCTTATGACGGGGACCTCAGGGACCCGCTCTGGTGGCCTCAGGAAAGGCCAGTCCCCAGCGAGTTGGTCGGGGCATCTCAGGATTCCTCTCCTGTCGATGCCGGGCCCTAAGACCTTGTGTGGAGTCGGTGCCGGAACCTGAGGATTCCTCTCCGGTGCTGACATGGATCTTGGGGTACTTCTGGTGTCTCGCCAGGGGAGTCAGTCCTCGTCTCGAGTGGGGGTTGCACTTGCGCTTTCCTCCCGAGCTGTAGCAGCAATGTCACGCTTCCCTTCGCTTGGATCAAGGGATCTGTGGCTTTCCCTTGAGGCTTTCCCACGAGGCTTTCCCACAAGGCTTTCCCACAGGGTTGTCCCACGAGCCACCGTGGTGTGAGTCGATCCTCGGCTTGAAAGTCGAGGCAGTGCAGGGAAAACAGGTATCCCTGGAATGGACTGAGACATCTGGGGGACTCTGGGAATGGTGGCACGACCCTGGAGTTCCTCTCGCCTTTCCTGTGGAAAGCGCCTCCTCTTGAGATGCGTCGGGAACGCCGGGAATTCTTTCCCAACAAGCAGGGAAAGGATCCCTCCTCTCGAGCTAGGAGGCCGGAAATGGGGCTCCTCTGGATGTGGGCGGACTATCGTGCTTCCTCTCTTGTGCAGACGGGTATGTCGGGGAACTTCCTGAGTTGCAGCAAGGGTGTGAAGGACCCTTTGGAAGTTCCAGAGGTTAGGTGTGATTAGCCTCGAGATGCCTCAGCGGAAATGGGCCTCATTTCGCCTGGAGGGGAGAACCTCCTGGATTTTCTCGAGTTGCGACAGTTGCTCTCGACTTACGACGGGGACCTCAGGGACCCGCTCTGGTGGCCTCAGGAAAGGCCAGTCCCCATGCGAATTGCTCGGTGGTCTCTCAGGATTTCTCTCCCGTCGATCCCGGGGCCTAAGATCTTGTGTAGAATCGGTGCCGTAACCTGAGCATTCCTCTCCACTGCTGACATGGATCTTGGGGTACTTCTGGAGTCTGCCCAAGGGAGTCAGTCCTCGTCTCGAGAGGGGGCATGCACGTGCGCTTTCCTCCCAAGCTGTAGCAGAAGTGTCGCGCTTCCCTTCGCGTGGATAAAGGGATCTGTGGCTTTCCCTCGAGGCTTTCCCACAGGGCTGTCCCACGTGCCACCGTGGTGTGAGTCGATCCTTGGCTTGAAAGTCGAGGCAGTGCAGGGAAAACAGGTTTCCCTGGAATGGACTGAGATATCTGGGGGACTCTGGGAATGGTGGCACGACCCTGGAGTTCCTCTCGCCTTTCCTGTGGAGAGCGCCTCCTCTTGAGATGCGATGGGAACACCGGGAATTCTTTCCCGACCACGCAGGGAAAGGATCCGTCCTTTCGAGCTAGGAGGCAGAAACAGGGCTTCTCTGGAAGTGGGCGGGACTCCCGTGCTTCCTCTCGAGTGGAGACGGGTATGTCGGGGAAGTTCTTGAGTTGAAGCAAGGGTGTGAAGGACCCTTTGGAAGTTCCAGATGTTAGATGTGATTAGCCTCAAGACGCCTCAGCGGAAATGGCTTCAACTCGCCTGGAGGGGAGAACCTCCTGGATTTTCTCGAGTTGCGGCAGGTGCTCTCGACTTACGACGGGGACTTCAGGGACCCGCTCTGGTGGCCACAGGAAATGCCAGTCCCCATGCGAGTTGCTCGGGGGCCTCTCGGGATTCCTCTCCCGTCGATGCCGGGGCCTAAGACCTTGTGTGGGGTCGGTTCCGGAACCTGAGGATTCCTCTCCAGTGCTGACATGGATCTGGGGGAACTTCTGGAGTCTCCCCAGGTGAGTCAGTCCTCGTCTCTAGTGGGGGCATGAACTTGCGCTTTCCTCCCGAGCTATAGCAGCAGTGTCACGCTTCCCTTCGCGTGCATAAAGGGATATGTGGCTTTCCCTCGAGGCTTCCCAGGAGGCTTTCCCACGAGGCATTCCCACAGGGCTGTCCCACATGCCACCGTGGTGTGAGTCGATCCTCGGCTTGAAAGTGGAGGCAGTGCAGGGAAAACAGGTTTCCCTGGAATGGACTGAGACATCTGCGGGACTCTGGGAATGGTGGCACGACCCTGGAGTTGCTCTCTCCTTTTCTGTGGAGAGCAACTCCTCTTGATTGCGACGGAAACGCCGGGAATTCTTTCCCGAACACGCAGGGAAAGGTTCCCTCCTCTAGACCTAGGAGGCGGAAACGGGGCTCCTCTGGATGTGGCTGGGACTCGCGTGCCTCCTCCCGAGTGGAGACGGGTATGTCGGGGAACTTCTTGAGTTGCAGCAAGGGTGTGAAGGACCCTTTGGAAGTTCCAGAGGTTAGGTGTGATTAGCCTCGAGACGCCTCAGCGGAAATGGGCCTCATCTCGGCTGGAGGGGAAAACCTCCTGGATTTTCTGGAGTTGGGGCAGGTGCTCTCGACTTAAGACGGGGACCACAGGGACCCGATCTGGTGGCCTCAGGAAAGGCCAGTGCCCATGTGAGTTGCTCGGGGGGCCTCTCGGGATTCCTCTCCCGTCGATGCTGTGGCCTAAGACCTTGTATGGAGTCAGTGCCGGAACCTGAGGATTCCTCTACAGTGCTGACATGGATCTTGGGGTACTTCTGGAGTCTCCCCAGGTGAGTCAGTCCTCGGCTCGAGTGGGGGCATGAACCTGCGCTTTCCTTCTGAGCTGTAGCAGCAGTGTCGCGCTTCCCTTCACGTGGATCAAGGGATCTGTGTCTTTCCCTCGAGGCTCTACCACGAGGCTTTCCCACGAGGCTTTCCCACAGGGCTGTCCCACGTGCCACCGTGGTGTGAGTCGATCCTGGGCTTGAAAGTCGAGGCAGTGCAGGGAAAACAGTTTTCACTGGAATGGACTGAGATATCTGGGGGACTCAGGGAATGGTGGCACGACCCTGGAGTTCCTCTCGCCTTTCCTGTGGAGAGCGCCTCCTCTTGAGATTCCACAGGAACGCCGGGAATTCTTTCCCGACCACGCAGGGAAAGGATCCCTCCTCTCGAGCTAGGAGGCGGAAACGGGGATCCTCTGGATGTGGTCGGGACTCTCGTGCTTCCTTTCGAGTGGAAACGGGTATGTCGGGGAACTTCTTGAGTTGCAGCAAGGGTGTGAAAGGCCCTTTGGAAGTTCCAGAGTTTAGGTGTGATTAGCCTCGAGATGCCTCAGCGCAAATGGGTCTCATCTCGCCTGGAGGGGAGAACCTCCTGGATTTTCTCGAGTTGCGCCAGGTGCTCTCGACTTACGACGGGGACCTAAGGCGCCCGCTTTGGTGGCCTCAGGAAAGGCCAGTCACCATGCGAGTTGCTCGGGAGCCTCTCTTGATGTCTCTCCCTCTCCAGTGCTGTCTTGGATCTTGACTGGCCTTTCCTGAGGCCACCAGAGCGGGTCCCTGCGGACCCTTCGTAAGTCGAGAGCACCTGCCGCAACTGGAGAAAATCTAGGATGTTCTCCCCTCCAGGCAAAATGAAGCCTATTTCCGCTGACACATCTCAAGGCTAAGCACACTTAAACTCTGGAACTTCCAAAGGGTCCTTCACACCCTTGCTGCAAATCAAGAAGTTCCCCGACATACCCGTCTCCACTCAAGAGGAAGCACGATAGTTCCGCCCACATCCAGAGGAGCCCCGTTTCCGCCTCATAGCTCGAGAGGAGGGATCCTTTCCCTGCGAGGTCGGGAAAGAATTCCCGGCGTTCCCGTCTCATCTCAAGAGGAGGCGCTCTCCACAGGAAAGGCGAGCCGAACTCCACGGACATGCCACCATTCTCCGCGTCCCCCAGATGTCTCAGTCCATTCCAGGGAAACCTGTTTCCCCGCACTGACTCGACTTTCAAGCCGAGGATCGACTCACACCACTGTGGCACGTGGGACAGCCGTGTGGCCTAGCCTCGTGGGAAAGCCTCATGGGAAAGCCTCGAGGGAAAGCCACAGATCCCTTGATCCACGCGAAGGGAAGCACGACACTGCTGCTACAGCTGGGGAGGAAAGGGCACGTGCATGCCCTCAACCGAGACGAGGACTGACTCCCCTGGGGAGACTCCAGCAGTAGACCAAGATCCATGTCAGCACTGGAGAGGTATCCTCAGGTTACAGCACCGACTCTACGTAAGGTCTGAGGCCCCGGCATCGACGGGAGAGGAATCCGGAGAGGTCCCCGAGGAACTCGCATGGGGACTGGAATTTCCTGAGGCCACTAGAGTGGGTCCCTGAGTTCCCCATGGTAAGTCTAGAGCACCTGCCGCAGCTCGAGAATATCCAGGAGTTTCTCCCCTCCAGGCGAGATGAGGCCCATTTCCATTGAGGCATCTCGGGGCTAATCACACCTAACCTCTAGAACTGCCAAAGGGTCCTTCACACCCTTGCTGCAACTCAAGAAGTTCCCCAACATACCCGTCTCCACTCGAGAGGAAGCACGAGAGTCCCGCCCACATGAGGAGGAGCCCCGTTTCCACCTCATAGCTCGAAAGAAGGGATCCTTTCCCTGCGTGGTCGGGAAAGAATTTCCGGCATTCCCGTCGCATCTCAAGAGTAGGCGCTCTCCACAGAAAAGGCGAGAGGAACTCCAGGGTCGTGCCACCATTCCCAGATTCCCTCAGATGTCTCAGTCCATTCCAGGGAAACTTGTTTTCCCTGTACTGCCTCGACTTTCAAGCCGAGGATCGACTCACACCCCGGTGGCACGTGGGACAGCCCTGTGGGAAAGCCTCGTGGAAAAGCCTCGAGGGAAAGCCTTCAGGGAAAGCCACTGATACCATGATCCAATCGGCCAAGAAGCGTGACACTGCTGCTACAGCTCGGGAGGAAAGCGCACGTGCATGCCCCCACTCGAGACGAGGACAGACTCCCCTGGGGAGACTTCAGAAGTACCCCAAATCCATGTAAGCACTGTCAGGAATCCTCAGGTTCTGGCACCGACTGCACACAAAGTCTTAGGCCCCGGCATCGACGGGAGAGGAATCCCGAGAGGCCCCCGAGCAACTTGCATGGGGACTGGCCTTTCCTGAGGCCACCAGAGCGGCTCCCTGAGGTCCCTGTCGTAAGTCGAGAGCACCTGCCCGCAACTCGAGAAAATTCAGGAGGTTCTCCCCTCCAGGCGAGATGAGGCCCATTTCCACTGAGGCATCTCGACGCTAATCACACCTAACCTCTGGAACTTGCAAAGCGTCCTTCAAACCCTTGCTGCAACTCAAGCAGTTCCCCGACATACCCGTCGACACTCGAGAGGAAGTACGATAGTCCCGCCCACATCCAGAGGAGCCCCGTTTCCGCCTCCTAGCTCGAGAGGAGGGATCCTTTCCCTGCGTGGTGGGGAAAGTATTTCCGGCGTTCCCCTTGCATCTCAAGAGGAGGTGCTCTCCACAGGAAAGGCGAGAGGAAGTCCAGGGTCGTGACACCATTCCCAGAGTCCCCCAGATGTCTCAGTCCATTTCAGGGAAAACTGTTTTCCCTGCACTGCCTCGACTTTCAAGCCCAGGGTCGACTTTCACCACGGTGGCACGTGGGACAGCCCTGTGGGAAAGCCTCGTGGGAAAGTCTCGTGGGAAAGCCTCGAGGGAAAGCCATAGATCCCTTGATCCAGGCGAAGGGAAGCGTGACACTGCTGCTACAGCTCGTGAGGAAAGCACACGTGCATGCCCCCACTCGAGACGAGGACTGACTCCCCTGGGGAGACTCCAGAAGTACCCCAAGATGCATGTCCAGCACTAGAGAGGAATTCTCTGGTTCTGGCACCGACTCCAAACAAGGTCTTAGGCCCCGGCATCGACGGGAGAGGAATCCTGAGAGGCCACTGTGCAACTCGCATGGGGACTGGCATTTCCTCAGGCCAACAGAGCGGTTCCCTGAGGTCCCCGTCATAGGTCGAGACCACCTGCCGCAACTTGAGAAAATCCAGGTGTTTGTCCCTCCCCAGGAGAGATGGGCCCATTTCCGCTGGGGCGTCTCGAGGCTAATCACACCTAAGCTCTGGAATTTCCAAAGGGTCCTTCACACCCTTGCTGCAACTCAAGAAGTTTCCCCACATACCCGTCTCCACTCGAAAGGAGGCACGAGAGTCCCCGCCCACATCCAGAGGAGCCCCGTTTCTGTCTCATAGCTCGAGAGGAGGGAATCCTTTCCCCAGCGTGATAGCGAAAGAATTCTCGGGAGTCACTCTCCACAGGAAAGGCGAGAGGAACTCCCTGTCATGCCACCATTCCAGAGTCCCCCAGATGTCTCAGTCAATTCCAGGAAATCCTGTTTTCCCTGCACTGCCTCGACTTTCAAGCCGAGGATCAACTCACACCATGGTGGTACGTGGGACAGCCCTGTGGGAAAGCCTCGTGGGAAAGCCTCGAGGGAAAGCCACAGAATCCCTTGATTCACGCGAAGGGAAGCCTGACACTGCTGCTACAGCTCGGGAGGAAAGCGCACGTGCATGCCCCCACTCGAGACGAGGACTGACTCCCCTCGGGAGACTCCAGTAGTACCCCAAGATCCATGTCAGCACTGGAGAGGAATCCTCAGGTTCCAGCACCGACTCCGTACAAGGTCTCAGACCACGGCATCAACGGGAGAGGAATCCGAGAGGCCATCGAACAACTCGCATGGAGACTGGCCTTTCCTCAGGACACCGGAGAGGTCCCTGAGGTCCCCGTCGTAATTCTAGAGCACCTGCCACACTCGAGAAAATCCAGGAGGTTCTCCCCTCCAGGCGAGATGAGGCCCATTTCCGCTGAGGCGTCTCGAGGCTAATCACACCTAACCTCTGGAACTTCCAAAGGTTCCTTCACACCTTAGCTGCACTCAAGAAGTTACCCGACACACCCGTCTCCACTCCAGAGGAAGCCCGAAGGTCCCGGCCACATCCAGAGGAGCTCCGTTTCCGCCTCCAAGCTAAAGATGAGGGATCCTTCCCTGCTTCCTCGGGATAGAATTCCCGACGTTTCCGACGCTTCTCAAGAGGAGGCCCACTGCACAGGAAAGGCGAGAAGAACTCATGGGTCGTGCCACCATTCCAAGAGTCCCCCAGATATCTCAGTCCATTCCAGAGGATCCTGTTTTCCCTGCACTGCTTCGACTTTCACGCCGAGGATCGACTCACACCACGGTGGCACGTGGGAGGGCCCTGTGGGAAAGCCTCGTGGGAAAGCCTTGAGGGAAAGCCACAGATCCCTTGATCCACGCGAAGGGAAGCGTGACACTGCTGCTACAGCACGGGAGGAAAGCGCACGTGCATGCCCCCACTCGAGACGAGGACTGACTCCCCTTGGGAATCTCCAGAAGTACCCCAACATTCATGTCAGCCTTGGAGAGGAATCCTCAGATTCCGGCCCCGACTCCACACAAGGTCTTAGGCCCTGGCATCGACGGGAGTGGAATAGCGACAGGCCCTCTAGCAACTCGCATGGGGACTGGCCTTTCCTGAGGTCACCAGAGCGGGTCCCTGAGGTCCCCGTCGTAAGTCGAGAGCACCTGCCGCAACTCGGTAAAATCCAGGCGGTTCTCCCCTCCAGGCGAGATGAGGCCCGTTTCCCCTGAGGTGTCTCGAGGCTAATCACACGTGACCTCTGGAACTTCCAAAGAGTCTTTCACAGTCATGCTGCAACTCAAGAAGCACCCCGACATACCCGTCTCCACTCAAGAGGAAGCACGAGTGTCCCGGCCACATCCAGAGGAGCTCCGTTTCTGGCTCGTAGCTCGAGATGAGCGATCCTTTCCCTGATTGGTCGGGAAAGAATTCCCGGCATTCCCATCGCATCTCAAGAGGAGGCGCTCTCCAAAGGAAAGGGGAGAGGAACTGCAGGGTCGTGCCACCATTCCGAGACTCACCCAGATGTCTCAGTCCATTCCACAGAAACCTGTTTTCCCTGCACTGCCTTGGCCTTCATGCCGAGGATCGACTCACACCACCGTCACACGTGGGACAGCCCTGTGGGAAAGCCTAGTGGGAAAGACTCGAGGGAAAGCCACAGATCCCTTGGTCCAGGCATGGGGAAGCGTGACACTGCTGCTACAGCATGGGAGGAAAGGGCACGCTCATGCCCCCACTCGAGACGAGGCCTGACTCCCTTGTGGAGACTCGAGAAGTACCACAAAATCCATGTCAGCACTGGAGAGGAATCCTCAGCTTCCGGCCCCGACTCCACACAAGGTCTTAGGCCCCGGCATCGATGGGAGAGGAATCACGAGAGGCCCCTAGCAACACGCATGATGACTGGCGTTTCCTGCGGCCGCCAGAGCGGGTCCCTGAAGTCCCCGTCGTAACTCGAGAGCACCTGCTGAAACTCGGGAATATCCAGGAGCCTCTCCATTCCAGGCGACATGAGGCCCATTTCTGCTGAGGCATCTCGAGACTAACCACACCTAACCTCTGGAACTTCCAAAGGGTCCTTCACACCCTTGCTGCAACTCAAGAAGTTCCCCGACATACCCGTTCCTCTTCACATTCAGCCATAATGGTGGTTCATCTGCATATCTTAGTTTATTGATATTTCTACCGGCAATCTTGATTCCAGCTCATGTATCTTCCATCCCAGCATTTTTCATGATGTACTCTGCATAGAAGTTAAATAAACAGGGTGACAATATACAGCCTTTGCATACTCCTTTTCCTTTTTGGAACCAGTCTGTTGTTCCCATGTCCTACTCTAACTGTTGCTTCCTGACCTTCATCCAGATTTCTCAAGAGGCAGGTTAGGTGTCTGGTGTCTGGTATTCGCCGCATCTCTTTCCAGAATTGTGGCAAAACAACAGGTATAAGGACCTTTCCGATGTCAGGCCAAGAAATTGTGGTTCCAGTCATTGAGCGCACACCTGATCACTGACACAAATTCATGAATCT
>NW_017203846.1:0-5873 GCF_001704415.2 Capra hircus | reverse complement strand
TTAAGTAACTTCTTTGTTATATCCCACTGCACCTTTGTTCTATAGAGATGTAACTTTAATGCTTTAAGGAGATGCAGATTAAAAAAAAAAAAACACTTCAGGGAAACAAATTATCATTCATTAAGGAAGAGAGCCAAAAGTGTTAAAAGCCTCTTGGCCAAAAGATAATGTAAATCACCTGAGACCTTTGTATACAAAATGATATACGGAAAGAATCTGGGTTGCGAACGCTCCATAATTTGTGTTACCAATGATCTCCGTGTTTTATCAAAAGTATAAAAGGCCTTCTGAACAATAAAGGATGGGGGCCAGTTTCTCGAACTAGTCTCTCGCCTGGTTTCTTGGGACTCTGGCTCCCCCCATGTCTCTCTCTCTCTCTTCTTCTCTCCCCTTCCTCTCTCTGCTTTACTTTAACTTCAGGCTGAATCTCCATCTGGGGCCGGAGGCTGCGCCAGGTCTACTTACTTGCCCCGGCTGTTAAGACCCGCACGAAAGGGAGCTTAAGGCGAGGCACCCTTAGATATTCAACGTGCGCCGGTGGCCAACGTAGATGGTGCAAATTCCTTGTCTGGAATTTTATTGGCTTCCACGTAAACCAAGCTATTCAGCCTCCACTTAATCTTCTTACTACACTATAGTTTCTTAATCTAATCTTACATTAATAAACAAACAAGTCTTTCCAAGCCAACGCCGTCCACCCTTCAAATTACCTGGATCCACTGGGGCTGGACCCGGCAGGCACCGACTCCACACAAGGTCTTAGGCCCTGGCATCGACGGGAGAGGAATCCGAGAGGCCCCCGAGCAACTCGCATGGGGACTGGCCTTTCCTGAGGCCACCAGAGCGGGTCCCAGTGCTCCCCGTCGTAAGGCGAAAGCAAGTACCGCAACTCGAAAAAATCCAGGAGATTCTCCATCCAGGAGAGATGAGGCCCATTTCCGCTAAGGCGTCTCGACTCTAAACACACCTAACCTCTGGAATTCCAAAGGATCCTTCACACCCTTGCGCAACTCAAGAAGTTCCAACATACCAGTCTCCACTCGAGAGGAAGCACGAGAGTCCCGGCCACATCCAGAGGAGCCCCTTTTCCGCCTCCAAGTTCGAGAGGAGGGATCCTTTTCTGCGTGGTCGGGAAAGAATTCCCGGCGTTCCCGTCGCATCTCAAGAGGAGGCGCTGTCCACAGGAAAGGCGAGAGGAACTCCAGGGTCGTGCCACCATTCCAGAGTCCCCCAGATGTCTCAGTCCATTCCAGGGAAACCTGTTTTCCCTGCACTGCCTCGACTTTCAAGCCGAGGATCCACTCACACCATGGTGGCACGTGGGACAGCCCTGTGGGAAAGCCTCGTGGGAAAGCCTCGTGGGAAAGCGTCGAGGAAAAGCCACAGATCCCTTGATCCACGCAAAGGGAAGGGTGACAATGCTGCTACAGCTCGGGAGGAAAGCGCACGTGCATGCCCCCCACTCGAGACGTGGACTGACTCCCCTGGGGAGACTCCAGAAGTACCCAGGATCCATGTCAGCACTGGAGAGGAATCCTCAGGTTCCGGCACCGACTCCAAACAAGGTCTAAAGGCCCGGCATCGAAGGGAGAGGAATCCCGAGAGGCCCCGAGCAACTCGCATGGGTACTGGCCTTTCCTGAGGCCACCAGAGCGGGTCCCTGAGGTCCCCGTCGTTAGTCGAGAGCACCAGCCGCAACTCGAGAAAATCCAGGAGGTTTCTCCTTCCAGGCGAGATTAGGCCCATTTCTGCTGAGGCGATTCGACGCTAATCACACCTAACCTCTTGAATTTCCAAAGGGTCCTTCACACCCTTGCTGCAACTCAAGAAGTTGCCCGACATACCCGTCTCCACTCGAGAGGAAGCACGACAGTCCCGCCCACATCCAGAGGAGCCCCGTTTCCGTCTCATAGTTCGAGAGGAGGGATCTTTCCCTGCGTGGTCGGGAAAGAATTCCCGGCGTTCCCGTCGCATCTCAAGAGGAGGCGCTCTCCACCGGAAAGGCAAGAGGAACTCCCGGGTCGTGCCACCATTCCCAGAGTCCACCAGATGTCTCAGTCCATTCCAGGGAAACCTGTTTTCCCTGCACTGCCTCGACTTTTAAGCCGAGGGTCGACTCACACGTCGGGGGCACGTGGGACAGCCCAGTGGGAAAGCCTCGTGGAAAGTCTCGTGGGAAAGCCTCGAGGGAAAGCCACAGAACCCTTGATCCACGCGAAGGGAAGCGTGACACTGCTGCTACAGCTCGGGAGGAAAGCGGACTTGCATGCCCACACTCGAGACCAGGACTGACTCCCCTGGGAGACTACAGAAGTACCCCAAGATCCATGTCAGCCCTGGAGAGGGATCCTCAGGTTCCGGCACCGACTCCACACAATTTCTTAGGCCCGGCACCGACGGGAGAGGAATCCCGAGAGGTCGCGTGCAACTTGCATGGGGACTGGCCTTTCCTGAGGCCACCAGAGGGGGTCCCTGAGGTCCGCGTCATAACGGGAGAACACCTGCACCAACTAGAGAAAATGCAGGAGGTTCTGCCCTCCAGGCGAGATGAAGCCCATTTCCTCTGCGGCGTCCCCAGGCTAATCACACCTAACCTCTGGAACTTACAAAGGGGCCTTCACACCCTTGCTACAACTCAAGAAGTTCCCAGACATACCCGTCTCCACTCAAGAGGAAGCACGAGAGTCCCCCCAATCAAGAGCAGCCCCGTTTCCGCCTCCTAGCTGGAGAAGAGGGATCCTTTTCCTGCGTCGTCGGGAAAGAATTCCCGGTGTTTCCGTCGCATCTCAAGAGGAGGCGCTCTCCACAGGAAAGCCGAGAGGATTTCCAGGGTCATGCCACCATTCCCAGAGTCCCGCAGATGTCTCAGTCCATTCCAGGGAAACCTGTTTTCCCTGCACTGCCTCGACTTTCAAGCCGAGGATTGAATCACACCACGGTGGCACGTGGGACAGCCCTTTGGGAAAGCCTCGTGGGAAAGCCTCGAGGGAAAGCCACAGATCCCTTGATCCACGCGAAGGGAAGCGTGACACTGCTGCTACAGCTCGAGAGGAAAGCGCACGTGCAGGCGCCCACTCGAGACGAGGACTGACTCCCCTGGGGAGACTCCAGAAGTACCCCAAGATCCATGTCAGCACTGGAGAAGAATCCTCAGGTTCCGGCACCGACTCCACACAAGGCCTTAGGCCCCGGCATCGTCAGGAGAGGAATCCCGAGAGGCCGCCGAGCAACTCGCATGGGGATTGGCCTTTCCTGAGGCCACCAGAGCGGGTAACTGAGGTCCCCGTCGTAACGCGAGAACATCTGCACCAACTCAAGAAAATGCAGGAGGTTCTCCCTTCCAGGGGAGATGAGGCCAATTTCCTCTGAGGCGTCCCCAGGCTAATCAGACCTAACCTCTGGAACTTCCAAAGGGTCCTTCACACCCTTGCTGCAACTCAAGAAGTTCCCCGACATACCCGTCTCCACTCGAGAGGAAGCACGAGAGTCCAGCCACATCCAGAGGAGCCTCGTTTCCGCCTCATGGCTCGAGAGGAGGGATCCTTTCACTGCGTGGTCGGGAAAGAATTCCCGGCATTCCCCTCGCATCTCAAGAGGAGGCGCTCTCCACAGGAAAGGCGAGAGGAACTCCAGGGTCGTGCCACCATTCCCAGAGTCCCCCAGATGTCTCAGTCCATTCCAGGGAAACCTGTTTTCCCTGCACTGCCTCGACTTTCAAGCCGAGGATCGACTAACACAACGGTGACACGTGGGTCAGCCCTGTGGGAAAGCCTCGTGGGAAAGCCTCGTGGAAAGCTCGTGGGAAAGCCTCGTGGGGGAAAGCCACAGATCCCTTGATCCACGCGAAGGGAAGCGTGACACTGCTGCTACAGCTCGGGAGAAAAGCGCACGTGCATGCCCCCACTCGAGACGAGGACTGACTCCCCTGGGGAGACTCCAGAAGTAACCCAAGATCGATGTCAGCACTGGAGAGGAATCCTCAGGTTCAGGCACCGACTCCACACAAGGTCTTACGTCCCGGCATCGATGGAGAGGCATCCCGAGAGGCCCCCGAGCAACGCGCTTGTGGACTGGCCTTTCCTGAGGCCACCAGAGCGGGTCCCTGAGATACCCGTCGTATGTCGAGAGCACCTGCAGCAACTCGAGAAAATCCAGGAGGTTCTCCCCTCCAGGCGAGGTGAGGCTCCTTTCTGCTGAGGCGTCTCGAGGCTAATCACACCTACCCTCTGGAACTTCCAAAGGGTCCTTCACACCCTTCCTGCAACTCAACAAGTTCCCGGATATACCCGTCTCCACTCGAGAGGAAGCACGAGCGTCCCGCCCACATCCAGAGGAGCCCCGTTACCGCGCTCGAGAGGTGGGATCCTTTCACTGCTTCATCGGGAAAGGATTCCCGCCATTCCCGCCGCATCTCAAGAGGAGGCGCTCTCAACAGGAAAAGCGAGAGAAACCCCAGTGTCGTGCCACAATTCCAAGGGACCCCCAGATGTCAGTCCATTCCAGAGGAACTTGCTTTCCCTGCACTGACTCTACTTTCACGCCGAGGATCCACTCACTACACCATGGAACGTGGTCAGCCCTGTGGGAAAGCCTCGTTGGAAAGCCTCGAGGGAAAGCCACAGATCCCTTGATCCACGCGACGGGAAGTGTGACACTGCTGCTACAGTTCCTGAGGAGAGCTCACGTGCATGCCCCCACATGAGATGAGCACAGACTCCCCAGGGGAAACTCCAGAAGTAAGCCAAGATCCATGTCAGCACTGAAGAGGAATCCTCCGGTTCCAGCCCCGACTCCACAAAAGGTCTTAGGCCCCGACATCGACCGGAGAGGAATCCCGAAAGGCGCCCTTGCAACTCCCATGGGCACTGGCCTTTCCTGAGGCCACCAGAGCGGGTCCCTGAGGTCCCTGTCGTAACTCGAGAGACCCTGCCCAACTCTGGAAAATCCAGGAGGTTCTCCCCTCCAGGCGAGATAAGGCCCATTTCCTCTGAGGCGTCTGGAGGCTCATCACACCTAAATTCTGGAAATTCAAAAGGGTCCTTGCTGCAACTCAAGAAGTTCCCCGACATACCCGTCGCCACTCGAGAGGAAGCACGAGGGTCCCGCCCACATCCAGAGGAGACGCCGTTTTGGTATCGAAGCTCGAGATGAGGGATCCTTTCCCTGCTTGGTCAGGAAATAATACCCGCCATTCCGCTCGCATTTCAAGGGGAAGGCGCTCTCCACAGGAAAGGCGAGAGGAACTCCAGGGTCGAGCCACCATTCACAGAGTCACCCCAGATATCTCAGTCCATTCCAGAGGAAACTGTTTTCCCTGCACTGCCTCGAATTTCACGGCGAGGATCGACTCAAACCACGGTGGCACGTGGGATAGCCCTGTGGGAAAGCCTCGTGGGAAATCCTCTTGGGAAAGCCTCGAGGGAAAGCCACAGATCCATTGATCCACGCGAAGGGAAGCATGACACTGCTGCTACATCTCGGAGGAAAGCGCACGTGCATGTCCCCACTCGAGAAAAGGACTGACTCCCCTGGGGAGACTCCAGAAGTATCCAAGATCCATGTCAGCACTGGAGAGGAATCCTCAGGTTCTGGCACCATCTCCACACAAGGTCTTAGGCCCCGCATCGACGGGAGAGGAATCCCGAGAGAGGCCCCCGAGCAACTCGAAAGGGGACTGGCCTTTCCTGAGGCCACCAGAGCGGGTCCCTGATGTCCCGGTCATAAGTTGTGAGCACCTGCCTCAACTGGAGAAAATCCAGGTGGTTCTTCCCTCCAGGCGAGATGAGGCCCATTTCTGCTAGCCATATCCAGGCTAATCACACCTAACCTGTGGAACTTCCAAAGGGTCCTTCACATCCTTGCTGCAACTCAAG
>NW_017203845.1:0-5873 GCF_001704415.2 Capra hircus | reverse complement strand
CCTCGATACGCCTCAGGGGAAATGGGCCTCATCTCGCCTGGAGGGGAGAACCTCCTGGATTTCCTCGAGTTGCGGCAGGTGCTCTTGACGTACGACGGGACCTCAGGGACCCGCTCTGGTGGCCTCAGGAAAGGCCAGTCCCCTTGCGAGTTGCTCGGGGGCCTCTCGGATTCCTCTACGTCGATGACGGAGCCTAAGATCTTGTGTGAAGTTGGTGTCGGAACCTGAGGATTCCTCTCCAGTGCTGACATGGATCTTGGGGTACATCTGGAGTCTCCCAGGGGAGTCAGTCCTCGTCTCGAGTGGGGGCATGCACGTGCGCTTTCCTCCGAGCAGCAGCAGCAGTGTCACGCATCCCTTCGTGTGGATCAAGGGATCTGTTGCTTTCCCTCGAGGCTTTCCCACGAGGCTTTCCCAGGAGGCTTTCGCACAGGGCTGTCCAACGGGGCACAGTGGTGTGAGTCGATCCTCTGCTTGAAAGTCGAAACTGTGCAGGGAAAACAGTTTTCCCTGGAATGGACTTAGACATCTGGAGGACTCTGGGAATGGTGGCATGACCCTGGAGTTCCTCTCGCCTTTCCCGTGGAGAGTGCCTCCTCTTGAGATTCGACGGGAACGCCGGAATTCTTTCCCGACCACGCAGGAAAGGATCGCTCCTCTCGAGCTAGGAGGCGGAAACGGGGCTCCTCTGGATATGGGCGGACATTCGTGCTTCCTCTCGAGTGGAGACGGGTATGTAGGGGAACTTCCTGAGTTGCAGCAAGGGTGTGAAGGACCCTTTGGAAGTTCCAGAGGTTAGGTGTGATTAGCCTTGAGACGCCTCAGTGGAAATCGGCCTCATCTCTCCTGGAGGGGAGAACCTCCTGGATTTTCTCGAGTTGCGGCAGGTGCTCTCGACTTAGGTCGGGGACCTCAGAGACCCGCTCTGGTGGCCTCAGGAAAGGCCAGTCCCCATGCGAGTTGCTCGTGGCCTCTTGTATTCCTCTCCCTTCGATGGCGGGTCCTAAGACCTTGTGTGGAGTCGGTGCCGGAACCTTAAGATTCCTCTCCCGTGCTGACATGGATCTTGGGGTACTTCTGGAGTCTCCCCAGGGGAGTCAGTACTCGTCTCCATTGGGGGCATGCAGGTGCCAATTCAGAGCTGTAGCGGGAGTGTCACGTTTTCCCTTCGCGTGGATCAAGGGATCTGGGCTTTCCCTCGAAGCCTTCCCTCGAGGCTTTCCCACGAGGCTTTCCCACTGGTCTGTCCCACGTACCACCGTTGTGTGAGTCGATCCTCGGCTTGAAAGTCGAGGCAGTGCAGGGAAACAGGTTTCCCTGGAATGGACGCAGATATCTGGGGGACTCTGGGAATGGTGGCACGACCCTGGAGTTCCTCTCGCCTTTCCTGTGGAGAGCGCCTCCTCTTGAGATGAGATGGGAACGCCGGGAATTCTTTGCCGACCACGCAGGGAAAGGATCCCTCCTCTCGAGCTAGGAGGCGGAAACGGGGCTGCTCTGGATGTGGGCGGGACTCTCGTGCTTCCTCTCTCGAGTGGAGACGGGAATGTCGGGGAACTTCTTGAGTTACAGCAAGGGTGTGAAGGACCCTATGGAAGTTCAAGAGGTTAGCTGTGATTACTCTCGAGACGCCTCAGCGGAAATGGGCCTCATCTCGCTTGGAGGGGAGAACCTCCTGGATTTTCTCGAGTTGCGGCAGGTGCTCTCGACTTACGACGGGGATCTCAGGGACCCGCTCTGGTGGCCTCAGGAAAGTCCAGTCCCCATGCGAGTTGCTCGGGGGCCTCTCGGGATTCCTCTCCCGTCGATGCGGGGCCTAAGACATTGTGCGGTGTCTGAGCCGGAACCTGAGGATTCCTCTCGAGTGCCGACATCGACCTTGGGGTACTTCTTGAGTCTCCCCATGGGCGTCAGTCCTCGTCTCCAGTGGGGTCATGCACGTGCGCTTTCCTTCTGAGCTGTATCAGCAGTGTCACTCTTCCCTTCGTGTGGATCAAGGGATCTGTGGCTTTCCTTCGAGGCTTTCCCACGAGGCTTTCCACGAGGCTTTCCCACAGGGCTGTCCCACGTGCCACCGTGGTGTGAGTCGATCCTCGGCTTGAAAGTCGAGGCAGTGCAGGAAAACAGGTTTCCCTTTTTTCTGGAATGGAGGACCTGGGAAATGGTGGCACGACCCTGGAGTTCCTCTCGCCTTTCCTGTGGAAAACACCTCCTCTTGAGATGCGACGGGAACTCCGGGAATTCTTTCCCGAACACGCAGGGAAAGAATCCCTCCTCTCTAGCTAGGAGGCGGAAACGGGTCTCCTCTGGATGTGGGCGGTACTCTCGTGCTTCCTCTCGAGTGGAGACGGGTATGTCGGGGAAATTCTTGAGTTGCAGCAAGGGTGTGAAGGACCCTTTGGAAGTTCCAGTTTAGGTGTGATTAGACTCGAGACGCCTCAGTGGAATTGGGCCTCATCTCGCCTGAAGGGGAGAACCTCCTGGATTTTCTCGAGTTGCGACAGGTGCTCTCGACTTACGAAGGGGACCTCAGGGACCCGCTCTGGTGGCCTCAGGAAAGGCCAGTCCCCATGCGAGTTGCTCGGGGGCCTCTCGGGATTCCTCTCCCGTCGATGCCGGTGCGTAAGATTTTGTGTGGAGTCGGTGCCACAACCTGAGGATTCCTCTCCATTGCTGACATGGATCTTGGGTACTTCTGGAGTATCCCCAGGGAATTCAGTACTCGTCTCGAGTGGGGGCATGCACGTGTGCCTTCCTCCCGAGCTGTAGCAGCAGTGTCATGCTTTCCATGGAGTGGATCAAGGGATCTGTGGCTTTCCCACGAGCTTTCCCACGAGGCTTTCCACGAGGCTTTGCCACAGGGCTGTCCCACGTGCCACCGTGGTGTGAGTCGATCCTCGGCTTGAAAGTCTAGGCAGCGCATGGAAAACAGGTTTCCCTGAAATGGACTGAGACATCTGGGGGACTCTGGGAATGGTGGCAGGACCCTGGAGTTTCTCTCGCCTTTCCTGTGGAGAGCGCCTCCTCTTGAGTTGTGACGGGAACGCCGGAATTCTTCCCCGACCACGAAGGGAAAGGATCCCTCCTCTGGAGCTAGGAGGCGGAAACGAGGGTTCCTCTGGTGGTGGGGAGAACTCTCGTGCTTCCCCTCGAGTGGAGACGGGTATGTCGGGGAACTTGCAGCAAGGGTGTGAAGGACCCTTTGGGAGTCCCAGAGGTTAGGTGTTAGCCTCGAGACGCCTCAGCGGAAATGGGCCTCATCTCGCCTGGAGGGGAGAACCTCCTGGATTTTCTCGAGTTGCGGCAGGTGCTCTCGACTTCTGACGGGGACCTCAGGGACCTGCTCCGGTGGCCTCAGGAAAGGCCAGTCCCCATGCGAGTTGCTCAGGGGCCTCTCGGGATTCCTCTCCCGTCGATGCAGGGGCCTAAGACCTGGTGTGGATTCGGTGCCGGAACGTGAGCTTTCCTCTCCAGCGCTGACATGGATCTTGGGGTACTTCTGGAGTCTCCCCAGGGGAGTCAGTCCTCGTCTCGAGTGGGGGCATGCACGTGCGCTTTCCTCCCGAGTTGTAGCAGCAGTGTCACGCTTCCTTCGCGTGATCAAGGGATCAGTGGCTTTCCCTCGAGGCTTTCCCCCGAGGCTTTCCTAGGCTTTCCCACAGGCCTGTCCCACGTGCCACCGTTGTGTGAGTCGATCCTCGGCTTGAAAGTCGAGGCAGTGCATGGAAAACAGGTTTCCCTGGAATGGAGTGAGACATCTGGGAAACTCTAGGAATGGTGGCACGACCCTGTAGTTCCTCTCGCCTTTCCTGTGGAGAGCGCCTCCTCTGGAGATGCAACGGGAACGCGGGGAATTCTTACCCCTCCACGCAGGGAAAGGATCCCTCCTCTCGAGCTAGGAGGCGGAAACGGGGCTCCTCTGGTTGTGGGCCAAACTCTCGTGCTTCCTCTCGAGTGGAGACGGGTATGTCGGGGAATTTCTTGAGTTGCAGCAAGGGTGTGAGGGACCCTTTGGAAGTTCCAGAAGTTAGGTGTGATTAGCCTCGAGACGTCTCAGCCAAAATGGGCCTCATCTCTCCTGGAGGGAGAACCTCCTGGATTTTCTCGAGTTGCGGCAGGTGCTCTTGACTTAAGACGGGGACCTCAGGGACACGCTCTGGTGGCCTCAGGAAAGGCCAGTCCCCATGCGAAAAGCTCGGGGGCCTGTCGGCATTCCTCTCCCGACGATGCCGGGCCTAAGACCTTGTGTGGAGTCGGTGCCGGAACCTGAGGATTCCTCTCCAGTGCCGACATGGATATTTGGGTACTTCTGCAGTTTCCTCAATGGAGTCGGTCCTCGTCTCCAGTGGGGGCATGAACGTGCTGTTTCCTTCCAAGCTGTAGCAGCAGAGTCACACTTCCCTTCGCGTGGATCAAGGGATCTGTGGCTTACCATTGAGGCTTCCCACGAGGCTTTCCAAGGAGGCTTTCCCACGAGGCTTTCCCACAGGGCTGACCCACGTGCCACCTTGATGTGAGTCGATCCTCTGCTTGAAAGTCGACGCAGTGCAGGGAAAACAGGTTTCCCTGGAATGGACTGAGACATCTGGGGGACTCTGGGAATGCTGGCACGACCCTGGAGTTCCTCTTGCCTTTGCTGTGGAGAGCGCCTCCTCTTGAGATGCGACGGAAACGCCGGGAATTCTTTCCCGACCACGCAGGGAAAGGATCCCTCCTCTCGAGCTAGGAGGCGAAAGGCGGCTCCTCTAGATGTGGGCGGGACACTCGTGCTTCCTCTCGAGTGGAGACGGGTATGTCGGGGAACTTCTTGAGTTGCAGCAAGGGTGTGAAGGACCCTTTTGAAGTTCCAGAGGTTAGGTGTGAATAGCCCCGAGACGGCTCAGCGGAAATGGGCCTCATCTCACATGGAGGGGAGAACCTCCTGGATTTTCTCGAGCTGCGGCAGGTGCTCTCAACTTACGACGGGGACCTCAGGACCCGCTCTGGTGGCCTCAGGAAAGGCCAGTCCCCATGCGAGTTGCTCCGGGCCTCTCGGGATTCCACTCCCGTCGATGCTGGGTCCTAAGACCTTGTGTGTAGTCAGTGCCCGAACCTGAGGATTCCTCTCCATTGCCGACATGGATCTTGGGGTACTTCTGGAGTCTCCCCAGGGGAGTCAGTCCTCGTCTCGATTGGGCCTGCACGTGTGCTTTCCTCTCGAGCTGTAGCAGCAGTGTCACGATGGCTTAAGACCTTGTGTGGCGTCGGTGCCGGAACCTGAGAATTCCTCTCCAGTGCTGACATGGATCTTGGGGTACTTCTGGAGTCTCCCCAGGGAAGTCAGTCCTCGTCTCGAGTGGGGCATGCACGTGTGCTTTCCTCCGCGAGCTGTTCCAGCAGTGTCACGCTTCCATTCACGTGGATCAAGGAATCTGTGGCTTTCCCTCGAGCCTTTCCCACGAGGCTTTCCACGAGGCTTTCCCACAGGGCTGTCCCAAGTGACACCGTGGTGTGATTCGATCCTCGGCTTGAAAGTCGAGGCAGTGCAGGGAAAACAGGTTTCCCTGGAATGGACTGAGACATTCTGGGGGACTCTGGGAATGGTGGCACGACCCTGAAGTTCCTCTCACCTTTCCTGTGGAGAGTACCCTCTCTTGAGATGGGACGGAAACGGCAGGAATTCTTTCCCGACCACGCAGTAAAAGGATCCCTCCTCTCAAACTAGGAGCGGAAACGGGGCTCCTCTGTATGTGGGCGGGACTCTCTCGTGCTTCCTATCGAGTGGAGACGGGTATGTCGGGCAACTTCTTGAGTTACAGCAAGGTTGTGAAGGACCCTTTGGAAGTTCCAGAGGTTAGGTGTGATTACCCTGAGACGCCTCAGCACAAATGGGC
>NW_017203844.1:0-5874 GCF_001704415.2 Capra hircus | reverse complement strand
GATCTGTGGCTGTCGCTTGAGGCTTTCCCATGAGGATTTCCACGAGGCTTTCCCACAGAGCTGTCCACGAGCACCGGTGTGAGTCGATCCTGGCTTAACGTCCAGGCAGTGCAGGGAAAAAAGGTTCCTGGAATGGACAGAGACATCTGGTGGACTCTGGGAATGGTGGCACGACCCTGGAGTTTCCTCTCGCCTTTCCTGTGGAGAGCGCCTCCTCTTGAGATGCGACAGGAAGGCCGGAATTCTTTCCGACCACGCAGGGAAAGGATCCTCCTCGAGCTAGAGGCGGAAACGGGGCTCCTCTGGATGTGGGAGAACTCTCGTCCTCTCGAGTGGAGACTGGTATGTCGGGGAACTTCTTGAGTTACAGCAAGGGTGTGAAGGACCCTTTGGAAGTTCCAGAGCTTCGGTGTGATTAGCTCGAGACGCCTCAGCGGAATGGGCCTCATCTCGCCTGGAGGGGAGAACCTCCTCGATACTCTCGAGTTGAGGCAGGTGCTCTCGTGTTACGACGGGGACATCAGGGACAGCTCTGGTGGCCTCAGGAAAGGCCAGTCCCGATGCGAGTTGCTTGGGGCCTCTCGGGATTCTTCTCCCGTCGATGCCGGGGCTTAAGATCTTGTGTGGAGTGGGTGCCGGAATTGAGGATTCCTCTCCAGTACTGACATGGATCTTGGTGTATTCTGGAGAATCCCCAGGGGAGTCAGTCCTCGTCCGAGTGGGGGCATGCACGTGTGCATTCCTCCCGAGCTGTAGCAGCAGTGTCGCGCTTCCTTCGCGTGGATCAAGGGATCTGTGGCTTTGCTCGAGGCTTTCCACGAGGCTTTCCCACAAGGCTGTCCCACGTGCCACCGTGGTGTGAGTCGATCCTCGGCTTGAAAGTGGAGGCAGTGCAGGGAAAACAGGTTTCCATGCAGAGGACTGAGACATCTGGGGACTCTGGAATGGTGGCACGACCCTGGAGTTCCTCTCGCCTTTCCTGTGAGAGCGGCCTCCTCTTGAGATGCGACGGAACGCCGGGAATACTTGACCGACCACGCAGGGAAAGGATCCTCCTCTCGAGCTAGGAGGCAGAAACGGGCCTCTGGATGTGGGCGGGACTGTCGTTCTTCCTCTCGAGTGGAGACGAGTATGTCGGGGAAATTCTTGAGTTGCAGCAAGGGTGTGACGGACCCTTTGGAAGTTCCAGAGGTTAGTTTTGATTAGCGAGAGCCTCATTGGAAATGGCCTCATCTCGCCTGGAGGGACAACCTCCTGGATTTTCTCGGTTGCAGAAGGTGCTCTCGACTTGCGACGGGGACCTCAGGGACCCGCTCTGGTGGCCTCAGGAACGGTCAGTCCCCATGCGAGTTGCTCGGGGCCTCTCGGGATTCCTCTCCGTCGATGCCGGGGCCTAAGACCTTGTGTGGAGTCGTTGCTGCAACCTGAGGATTCCCCTCCAGTGCTGACATGGATCTTGGGGAACCTCTGGAGTCTCCCCAGGGGAGTCAGTCCTCGTCTCGTGTGGGGCATGCACATGGGCTTTCCTCTCGAACTGTAGCAGCAGTGTCGCGCTTCCTTCGCGTGGATCAAGGGATCTGTGGCTTTCCCTCGAGGCTTTCCCACGAGGCTTTCCACAAGGCTGTCCCACGTGCCACTGTGGTGTGAATCGATCCTCGGCTTGAAATTCGAGGCAGTGCAGGGAAAACAGGTTTCCCTGGAATGGACTGAGACATCTGGGGAACTCTGGGAATGGTGGCACGACCCTGGATTTCCTCTCGCCTTTCCTGTGGAGAACGCCTCCTGTTCAGATGCGGGGAATGCCAGGAATCCTTTCCCGACGACACAGGGAGAGAATCAATCCTCTCGAGCTATGAGGCGGAAACGGGGCTCCTCTGGATGTGGGCGGGACTCTCGTGTTTCCTCTCGAGTGAAGACGGGTATGTCGGGGAACTTCTTGAGTTGCAGCAAGGGTGTGAAGTACCCTTTGGAAGTTCCAGAGGTTAGGTGTGATTAGCCTCGAGACGCCTCAGCGGAAATGGGCCTCATCTCGCCTGGAGGGGAGAACCTCCTGGATTTTCTCGAGTTGCGGCAGGTGCTTTCCACGTAGGACGGGGACCACAGGGACCCGCTCTGGTGGCCTCAGGGAAGGCCAGTCCCCATGCGAGTTGCTCGGGGCCTCTTAGGATTCCTCTCCGTTGATGCCGGGGCCTAAGTCCTTGTGTGGAGTCGTTGCCGGAATCTGAGGATTCCTCTCCAGTGCTGACATGGATCTAGGGGTACTTCTAGAGTCTCCCCAGGGGAGTCAGTCCTCGTCAGATTGGGGGCATGCACTTGGGCTTTCCTGCCGAGCTGTAGGAGCAGTGTCACGCTTCCCTTCGCGTGGATCAAGGGATCTGTGCTTTCACTGGCTTTCCCACGAGGAGAGGCTTTCCCACGAGGCTTTCCCACAGGGCTGTCCCACGTGCTACCGTGGTGTGAGTCGATCCTCGGCTTGAAAGCCGAGGCAGTGTAGGGAAAACAGGTTTCCCTTGAATACACGGAGACATCTGTGGGACTCTGGCAATGGTGTCACGACCCTGGAATTCCTCTCGCCTTTCCTGTGGAGAGCGCCTCCTCTTGGGATGCGACGGGAACGCCGGGAAATTTTTCCCGATCACGCAGGGAAAGGATCCCTCCTCTCAAGCTAGGAGGCGGAAACGGTGCTCCTCTGGATGTGGGCGGGACTCTCGTGCTTCCTCTGGAGTGGAGACGGTATGTGGGGGAACTTCTTGAGTTGCAGCAAGGGTGTGAAGGACCCTTTGAAAGTTCCAGAGCTTAGGTGTGATTAGCCTCGAGACGCCTCAGCGGAAATGGGCCTCATCTCGCCTGGAGGGGAGAACCTCCTGGATTTTCTCGAGTTGCGGCAGGTGCTCTCGACTTACGACGGGGACCTCAGGGACCCGCTCTGGTGGCCTCAGGAAAGGTCTCTGCCCATGCGAGTTGCTCGGGGGCCTCTCGGGATTCCTCTCCTGTCAATGTCGGGGCCTAAGACCTTGTGAGGAGTCGCTGCCGGAACCTGAGGATTCCTCTCAAGTGCTGACATGGATCTTGGGGTACTTCTGGTGTCTCCCCAGGGGAGTCAGTACTCGTCTCGAGTGGGGCATGCACGTGCGCTTTCTCCCGAGCTGTAGCAGCAGTTTGATTCTTCCTGTCGAGTGGATCAAGGGATCTGTGGATTTCCCTCAAGGCTTTCCCACGAGGCTTTTCCACGAGGCTTTCCCACAGGGCTGTCCCACGTGCCACCGTGGTGTGAGTCGATCCTCGGCTTGAAAGTCGAGGCAGTGCAGGGAAAACAGGTTTCCCTGGAATGGAATGAGACATCTGGGGGATTCTGGGAATGGTGGCACGACCCTGGAGTTCCTCTCGCTTTTTCTGTGGAGAGCGCCTCCTCTTGAATTGCGACGGGAACGCCGGGAATTCTTTCCCGACCACGCAGGGAAAGGATCCTCCTCTCGAGCTAGGAGGCGGACATGGGGCTCCTCTGGATGTGGGCGGACTCCCGTGCTTCGTCTCGAGTGGAGACGTGTATGTCGGGGAAACTTCTTGAGTTGCAGCAAGGGTGTGAAGGACCCTTTGGAAGTTCCAGATATTAGGTGTGATTATCCTCGAGACGCCTCAGCGGAAATGGGCCTCATCTCGCCTGGAGGGGAGAACCTCCTGGATTTTCTCGAGTTGTTGCAGGTGCTCTCAACTTAAGACGGGACCTCAGGGACCGCTCTGGTGGCCTCAGGAAAGGCCAGTCCCAAGCGAGTTGCTCTGGAGCCTCTCGGGATTCCTCTCCCGTCGATGCCGGGGCCTAAGACCTTTTTGGAGTCGGGGCCAACCCTGAGGATGCCTCTCCATTGCTGACATGAATCTTTCCGTACTTCTGGAGTCTCGCCAGGGGAGTCATTCCTCATCTCGTGTGGGGGCATGCCCTGCCATTTCCTCACGAGCTGTAGCAGCAGTGTCACGCTTGCTGACGTGTGGATCAAGGGATCTGTCGCTTTCCATTGAGGCTTTCCCACGAGGCTTTCCAACAGGGCTGTCCCACGTGCCACGGTGGTGTGAGTCGATCCTCGGCGTGGACGTCGAGGCAGTGCAGGGAAAACAGGTTCTTCCTGAATGGACTTAGACATCTGGGGGACTCTTAGAATGCTGGCAAGGCCCTGGAGTTCCTCTCGTCTTTCCTGTTGAAAGCGCTCCTCTTGATATGCGACGCGAAGGCCTGGAATTCTTTCCGAAGACGAAGGGAAAGGATCCCTCTTCTCGAGCTACGAGGCGGAAACGGGCTCCACTGGATGTGGGCGGGACCCTCGTCCTTCCTCTCGAGTGGAGATGGGTATGTCGGAGAACTTCTTGACTTGCAGCAAGGGTGTGAAGGACCCTTTGGAAGTTCCAGATGTTAGATGTGATTAGCCTCGAGACGCCTCAGCGGAAATGGGCCTCATCTCGCATGGAAGGGAGAACCTCCTGGATTTTCTCGAGTTGCGGCAGGTGCTCTCGACTTACGATGGGGACCTCAGGACCCGCTCTGGTGGCCTCAGGAATCGCCAGTCCCATGCGAGTTGCTCGCGGGCCTCTCGGATTCCTCTCCCTTTGATGCTGGGTCCTAAGACCTTGTGTGGAGTCAGTGCCGGAACCTGAGGTTTCCTCTCCAGTGCTGACATGGATCTTGGGGTACTTCTGGAGTCTCCCCAGGGGAGTCAGTAATCGTCTCTAGTGGGGAATGCACGTTCGCTTTCCTCCGAGCTGTAGCAGCAGTATCACGCTTCCCTTCGCGTGGATCTAGGGATCTGTGGCTTTCCCTCGAGGCTTCCCATGAGGCTTTCCCACGAGGCTTTCCACAGGGCTGTCCACGTGCCACCGTGGTGTGAGTCGATCCTCGGCTTGAAAGTCGAGGCTGTGCAGGGAAAACACGTTTCTCTGGAATGGACTGATACATCTGGGGGACTCTGGGAATGGTGGCAGGACCCTGAAGTTCCTCTCGCCTTTCCTGTGGAGAGCGCCTGCTCTTGAGATACGACGGGAACGCCGGGAATTCTTTCCAACCACGCAGGGAAAGGATCCCTCCTCTTGAGCTAGGAGGGGAAAAAGGGGCCTCTGGATGTGTGCGGGACTCTCGTGCTTCCTCTCGAGTGGAGACGAGAATGTCGGGGATCTTCTTGAGTTGCAGCAAGTGTGTGAAGGACCCTGTGGAAGTTCCAGAGGTTAGGTGTGATTAGCCTGGAGACGCCTCAGCGAAAATGGGCCTCATCTTGCCTGGAGGGGAGAACCTCCTGGATTTTCTCGAGTTGTGGCAGGTGCTCTCGACTTACGACGGGGACCTCAGGGACCCGCTCTGGTGGCCTCAGGAAGGCCAGTCCCCATGCCAGTTGCTCGGGGGCCTCTCGGGATTCCTCTTCCCGTTGATGCCGGGGCCTAAGACCTTGTGTGGAGTCGGTGCCAGAACCTGAGTATTCCTCTCCAGTGCTGACATGGATCTTGAGGTCTTCTGGAGTCTCCCAGGGGAGTCAGTAATCGTCTCTAGTGGGGCATGCACGTGCGCTTTCCTTCGAGCTATAGCAGCAGTGTCAGTCTTCCCTTCGCGTGGATCAAGGGATCTGTGGCTTTCCCTTGAGGCTTTTCACACGAGGCTTTCCCACGAGCTTTCCACAGGGTTTTCCCTCGTGCCACGTGGTGAGTCGATCCTCGGCTTCAAAGTCGAGGCAGTGCAGGAAAACAGGTTTCACTGGAATGGACTGAGACAACAGGGGGACTCTGGGAATGGTGGCACGACCTGGAGTTCTCTCGCCTTTCCTGTGGAGAGCGCCTCCTCTTGAGATGCGACGGAAACGCCGGAAATCTTTCCAGATCACGCAGGTAAGAATCCCT
>NW_017203843.1:0-5875 GCF_001704415.2 Capra hircus | reverse complement strand
AAACGAGAGTTTGCTTGGGGGCTGCGCGGGTTCTCTGCCGTCAATGTCGGCTACCTAGACCTGTGTTGGAGTCGGTGCTTGTGTGCCGGAACCTTGAGGATTCCTCTCCAGTGCTGACATGGACCTTGGGTACTTCTGGGGTCTCCCCAGGGAGTCATTCCTCGTCTCGATGGGGGCATGCACGTGCGCTTTCCTGCGAGCTGTAGCAGCAGTGTCACGCTTCCCTTCGTGGATCAAGGGATCTGTGGCTTTCCCTAGAGCTTTCCCACTAGGCCTTCCACGAGGCTTTCCCACAGGGCTGTCCCACGTGCCACCGTGGTGTGAGTCGATCCTCGGCTTGAAAGTGGAGGCAGTGCAGGGAAAACAGGTTTCCCTGGAATGGACTGAGACATCTGGGGGACTCTGGGAATGGTGGCACGACCCTGGAGTTCCTCTCGCCTTTCCTGTGGATAGTGCCTGCACTTGAGATGCGACGGGAACCAGGAATTTTCCCGACCACGCAGGAAAGGATCCCTCCTCTCGAGCTAGGAGGCGGAAATGGGGCTCTTCTGGATGTGGGCGGACTTTCGTGCTTCCTCTCGAGTGGAGACGGGTATGTCGGGGAACTTCTTGAGTTGCAGCAAGGGTGTGAAGGACCCTTTGGAGTTCCAGAGGTTAGGTGTGATTATCCTCCAGACGCCTCAGCGGAAATGGGCCTCATCTCGCCTGGAGGGGAGAACCTCCTGGATTTTCTCGAGTTGCGTCAGGTGCTCTCGACTTACGACGGGGACCTCAGGGACCCGCTCTGGTGGCCCCAAGAATGGCCAATCCCCATGCGAGTTGCTCTGGGGCCTCTCGGATTCCTCTCCCGTCGATGCCGGGCCTAAGACCTTGTGTGGAGTCGGTGCCAGACCTGAGGATTCCTCTCCAGTGCTGACATGGATCTTGGGTACTTCTGGAGTCTCGCCA
Organism: Capra hircus; assembly: GCF_001704415.2. NCBI lineage: Eukaryota > Metazoa > Chordata > Mammalia > Artiodactyla > Bovidae > Capra > Capra hircus. Next base: position 4,927 of record NW_017203843.1, on the reverse strand, counting down.
GGGGAGTCAGACCTCGTTTCGAGTGGGGGCATGCACGTGCGCTTTCCTCCTGAGCTGTAGCAGCAGTATCACGCTTCCCTTTGCATGGATCAAGGGATCTGTAGCTTCCCCTCGAGGCTTCCCACTAGGCCTTCCATGAGGCTTTCCCACAGGGCTGTCCCACGTGCCACCGTGGTGTGAGTCGATCCTCGGTTGAAAGTCGAGGCAGTGCAGGAAAACAGGTTTCCCTGGAATGGACTGAGAAATCTGGGGGACTCTGGGAATGGTGGCACGACCCTGGAGTTCCTCTCGCCTTTCCTGTGGAGAGCGCCTCCTCTTGAGATGCGACGGGAACGCCGGGATTCTTTCCCAAACACGCAGGGAAAGGATCCCCCCTGTCGAGCTAGGAGGCGGAAACGGGGCTCCTCTGGATGTGGGCGCGTCTCTCGTGCTTCCTCTCGAGTGGAGACGGGTATGTCGGGGAACTTCTTGAGTTGCAGCAACGGTGTGAAGGACCCTTTGGAAGTTCCAGAAGTTTGGTGTGATTAGCCTCGAGAGGTCTCAGCGGAAATGGGCCTCCTCTCGCCTGGAGGGGAGAACCTCCTGGATTTCTCGAGTTGCGGCCGTGCTCTCGACTTACGACGGGGACCTCAGGACCCGCTCTGGTGGCCTCAGGAAAGGCCAGTCCCCAGGAGAGTTGCTTGGGGCTCTCGGATTCCTCTGCCGTCAATGTCGGTACCTAAGACCTTGTGTGGAGTCGGTGCCAGAACCTGAGGATTCCTCTCCAGTGCTGACATGGACCTTGGGGTACTTCTGGGGTCTCCCCAGGGGAGTCATTCCTCGTCTCGATGGGGGGCATGCACGTGCGCTTTCCTGCCAGGCTGTAGCAGCCAGTGTCACGCTTACCTTCGCGTGGATCAAGGGATCTGTGGCTTTCCCTAGAGCTTTCCCACTAGGCCTTCCCACGAGGCTTTCCCACAGGGCTGTCCCACGTGCCACCGTGGTGTGAGTTGATCCTCGGCTTGAAAGTGGAGGCAGTGCAGGGAAAACAGGTTTCCCTGGAATGGACTGAGACATCTGGGGGACTCTGGGAATGGTGGCACGACCCTGGAGTTCCTCTCGCCTTTCCTGTGGATAGTGCCTGCACTTGAGATGCGACGGGAACGCCAGGAATTCTTTCCCGACCACGCAGGGAAAGGATCCCTCCTCTCGAGCTAGGAGGCGGAAATGGGGCTCTTCTGGATGTGGGCGGGACTTTCGTGCTTCCTCTCGAGTGGAGACGGGTATGTCGGGGAACTTCTTGAGTTGCCAGGCAAGGGTGTGAGGACCCTTGGACGTTCCAGAGGTTAGGGTGTGATTATCCTCCAGACGCCTCAGCAGAAATGGGCTCATCTCGCCTGGAGGGGAGAACCTCTGGATTTCTCGAGTTGGTCAGGTGCTCCGACTTACGACGGGGACCTCAGGGACCCGCTCTGGTGGCCCAAGAATGGCCAATCCCCATGCGAGTTGCTCTGGGGCTCTCGGGATTCCTCTCCCGTCGGATGCCGGGGTCCTAAGACCTTGTGTGGAGTCGGTGCAGAACCTGAGGATTCCTCTCCAGTGCTGAGATGGATCTTGGGGACTTCTGGAGTCTCGCCAGGGGAGTCAGACCTCGTTCGAGTGGGGGCATGCACGTGCGCTTTCCCTACGTAGCAGCAGTATCACGCTTCCCTTTGCATGGATCATGGATCTGTAGCTTCCCCTCGAGGCTCCCACTAGGCCTTCCCATGAGGCTTTCACCAGGGCGTCCACGGCCACCGTGGTGTGAGTCGATCCTCGGCTTGAAGTCGAGGCGTGCAGGGAAACAGGTTTCCCTGGAATGCGACTGAGAAATCTACTCTGGAATGGTGCACGACCCGGAGTTCCTCTCGCTTTCCTGTGGAGAGCGCTCCTCTGAGATGCGACGGGACGCCGGATTCCTTTCCCAAACACGCAGGGAAAGGATCCCCCTGTCGAGCTGGAGGCGGAACGGGGTCCTCTGGATGTGGGCGGCTCTCGTGCTCCAGTGGAGAGGGATGCGGGAACTTCTGGGTGAGCAACCGGTGTGAAGGACCCTGGAAGTTCCAGAAGTTTGGGATTAGCCTCGGATTTTCCGCTGGCACATGGGCCTCCACTTTCCAAGCCGAGGATCAACTCACACCACGGTGGCACGTGGGACAGCCCTGTGGGAAAGCCTCGTGGGAAGGCCTAGTGGGAAAGCTCTAGGGAAAGCCACAGATCCCTTGATCCACGCGAAGGGAAGCGTGACACTGCTGCTACAGCTCGGCAGGAAAAGCGCACGTGCATGCCCCCCATCGAGACGAGGAATGACGTCCCCTGGGGAGACCCCAGAAGTACCCCAAGGTCCATGTCAGCACTGGAGAGGAATCCTCAGGTTCCGGCACCGACTCCACACAAGGTCTTAGGTACCGACATTGACGGCAGAGGAATCCCGAGAGCCCCCCAAGCAACTCTCCTGGGGACTGGCCTTTCCTGAGGCCAACCAGAGCGGGTCCCTGAGGTCCCCGTCGTAAGTCGAGAGCACCGGCCGCAACTCGAGAAAATCCAGGAGGTTCTCCCTCCAGGCGAGAGGAGGCCCATTTCCGCTGAGACCTCTCGAGGCTAATCACACCAAACTTCTGGAACTTCCAAAGGGTCCTTCACACCGTTGCTGCAACTCAAGAAGTTCCCCGACATACCCGTCTCCACTCGAGAGGAAGCCACGAGAGACGCGCCCACATCCAGAGGAGCCCGTTTCCGCCTCCTAGCTCGACAGGGGGGATCCTTTCCCTGCGTGTTTGGGAAAGAATCCCGGCGTTCCCGTCGCATCTCAAGAGGAGGCGCTCTCCACAGGAAAGGCGAGAGGAACTCCAGGGTCGTGCCACCATTCCCAGAGTCCCCCAGATTTCTCAGTCCATTCCAGGGAAACCTGTTTTCCCTGCACTGCCTCGACTTTCAAGCCGAGGATCGACTCACACCACGGTGGCACGTGGGACAGCCCTGTGGGAAAGCCTCATGGGAAGGCCTAGTGGGAAAGCCTCGAGGGGAAGCTACAGATCCCATGATCCATGCAAAGGGAAGCGTGATACTGCTGCTACAGCTCAGGAGGAAAGCCGCACGTGCATGCCCCACTCGAAACGAGGTCTGACTCCCCTGGCGAGACTCCAGAAGTACCCCAAGATCCATCTCAGCACTGGAGAGGAATCCTCAGGTTCTGGCAACCGACTCCACACAAGGTCTTAGGACCCGGCATCGACGGCGAGAGGAATCCCGAGAGGCCCCAGAGCAACTCGCATGGGGATTGGCCATTCTTGGGGCCACCAGAGCGGGTCCCTGAGGTCCCCGTCGTAAGTCGGGAGCACCTGACGCAACTCGAGAAAATCCAGGAGGTTCTCCCCTCCAGGCGAGATGAGGCCCATTTCCTGCTGAGGCGTCTGGAGGATAATCACACCTAACCTCTGGAACGTCCAAAGGGGTCCTTCACACCCTTGCTGCAACTCAAGAAGTTCCCCCGACATACCCGTCTCCACTCGAGAGGAAGCACGAAAGCCGCCCACATCCAGAGGAGCCCCGTTTCCGCCTCCTAGCTCGAAGGGCGGATCCTTTCCCTGCCGTGTTTGGGAAAGAATCCCTGGCGTTCCCGTCGCATCTCAATGCAGGCACTATCCACAGGAAAGGCGAGAGGAACTCCAGGGTCGTGCCACCATTCCCAGAGTCCCCCAGATGTCTCAGTCCATTCCAGGGAAACCTGTTTTCCCTGCACTGCCTCACTTTCAAGCCGAGGATCACTCACACCACGTGGCACGTGGGACAGCCCTGTGGGAAAGCCTCGTGGAAGGCCTTAGTGGGAAAGCCTCTAGGGAAGCACAGATCCCTTGATCCACTGCGAAGGGAAGCGTGCACTGCTGCTACAGCTCGGCAGGAAAGCGCACGTGCATGCCCCCATCGAGACGAGGAATGACTCCCCTGGGGAGACCCAGAAGTACCCCAAGGTCCATGTCAGCACTGGAGAGGAATCCTCAGGTTCTGGCACCGACTCCACACAAGGTCTTAGGTACCGCATCGACCAGAGGAATCCCGAGAGCCCCAAGCAACTCTCCTGGGACTGGCCTTTCCTGAGGCCACCAGAGCGGTCCCTGAGGTCCCCGTCGTAAGTCGAGAGCACCTGCCGCAACTCGAGAAAATCCAGGAGGTTCTCCCCTCCAGGCGAGATGAGGCCCATTTCCGCTGAGGCGTCTCGAGGCTAATCACACCTAACCTCTGGAACTTCCAAAGGGTCCTTCACACCCTTGCTGCAACTCAAGAAGTTCCCCGACATACCCGTCTCCACTCGAGAGGAAGCACGAGAGTCCCGCCCACATCCAGAAGAGCCCCATTTCCGCCTCCTAGCTCGAGAGGAATCCTTCCCTGCGTGGTCGGAAAGAATTCCGGCGTTCCCGTCGCATCTCAAGGCAGGCGCTCTCCACAGGAAAGGCGAGAGGAACTCCAGGGTCGTGCCACCATTCCCAGAGTCCCCAGATGTCTCAGTCCATTCCAGGGAAACCTGTTTTCCCTGCACTGCCTCCACTTTCAAGCGAGGATCGACTCACACCACGGTGGCACGTGGGACAGCCCTGTGGGAAAGCCTCGTGGGAAGCCTAGTGGAAAGCTCTAGGGAAAGCCACAGATCCCTTGATCCACGCGAAGGGAAGCGTGACACTGCTGCTACAGCTCGGAGGAAAGCGCACGTGCATGCCCCCCATCGAGACGAGGAATGACTCCCCTGGGAGACCCCAGAAGTACCCCAAGGTCCATGTCAGCACTGGAGAGGAAACCTCAGGTTCCGGCACCGACTCCACACAAGGTCTTAGTACCGACATTGACGGCAGAGGAATCCCGAGAGCCCCCAAGCAACTCTCCTGGGGACTGGCCTTTCCTGAGGCACCAGAGC
>NW_017203842.1:0-5875 GCF_001704415.2 Capra hircus | reverse complement strand
CGGGACTCTCGTGCTTCCTCTCGAGTGGAGACGGGTATGTCGGGGAACTTCTTGAGTTGCAGGAAGGGTGTGAAATACCGTTTGGAAGTTCCAGAGGTTAGGTGTGATTAGCCTCGAGACGCCTCAGCGGAAATGGGCCTCATCTCGCCTGGAGATGAGAACCTCCTGGATTTTCTCGAGTTGAGGCAGGTGCTCTCGACTTACGACGTGGACCTCAGGGACCCGCTCTGGTGGCTCAGGAAAGGCCAGTCCCCATGAGCGAGTTTCCACGGGGGCTCTCTCGGGATTCCTCTCCGTCGAGTGCCGGTGCCTAAGATCTTGTGTGGAGTCGGATGTCGGAACCTGAGGATTCCTCCCAGTGCTGACATGGATCTTGGGGTACTTCTGGAGTCTCCCAGGAGAGTCAGTCCTCGTCTCGAGGGGGGATGCACGTGCGCTTTCCTCCGAGCTGTAGCAGCAGTGTCGCGCTTCCTTCGCGTGGATCAAGGGATCTGTGGCTTCCCTTGAGGCTTTCCCACGAGGCTTTCCCACGAGGCTTTCCCACAGGGCTGTCCCACATGCCACCGTGGTGTGAGTCGATCCTCGCCTTGAAAGTCGAGGCAGTGCAGGGAATACAGGTTTCCCTGGAATGGACTGAGACATTGGGGGACTCTGGGAATGGTGGCACGACCCTGGAGTTCCTCTCGCCTTTCCTGTGGAGAGCGCCTCCTCTTGAGATGGACGGGAACGCCGGGAATCTTTCCCACCACGCAGGGAAAGGATTCCTCTTCTCGAACTAGGAGGCGGAAACAGGGCTCCTCTGGATGTTGGCGGAACTCTCGTGCTTCCTCTCGAGTGGAGACGGGTATGTCGGGGAACTTCTTGAGTTGCAGCAAGGGTGTGAAGGACCCTTTTAAATTCCAGAGGTTAGGTGTGATTAGCCTCGAGACGCCTCAGCGGAAATGGGCCTCATCTCTCCTGGAGGGGAGAACCTCCTGGATTTTCTCGAGTTGCGGCAGGTGCTCTTGACTTACGACGGGGACTTCAGGGACCTGCTCTGCTGGCCTCAGGAAAGGCCAGTCCCCATGCGAGTTGCTCGGGGGCCTCTCGGGATTACTCTTCCCGTCGATGCCGGGGCCTAAGACATTGTGTGGAGTCGGTGCCGGAACCTGAGGATTCCTCCCCAGTGCTGACATGGATCTTGAGGGACTTCTGGAGTCTCCCCAGGGGAGTCAGTCCTCATCTCGAGTGGGGGCATGCACGTGCGCTTTCCTCCCGAGCTGTAGCAGCAGTGTCACGTTTCCCTTGGCGTGGATCAAGGGATCTGTGGCTTTCTCTCGAGGCTTTCCCACGAGGCTTTCCCACGAGGCTTTCCCACAAGGATTTCCCACAGGGCTGTCCCACGTGCCGCCGAGGTGTGAGTCGATCTCGGCTTGAACGTCGTGGCAGTGCAGGGAAAACAGGTTTCCCTGGAATGGACTGAGACATCTGGGGGACTCTGGGAATGGAGGCACGACCCTGGAGTTCCTCTTGCCTTTCCTGTGGAGAGCGTCTCCTCTTGAGATGCGACGGGAACGCCGGGAATTCTTTCCCGACCACCCAGGGAAAGGATCCCTCCTCTCGATTTAGGAGGCGGAATCGGGGCTCCTCTGGATGTGGGCGGGACTCTCGTGCTTCCTCTCGAGTGGAGACGGGTATGTCGGGGAACTCCTTGATTTGCAGCAAGGGTGTGAAAGACTCTATGGAAGTTCCAGAGGTTAGGTGTGATTAGCCTCGAGACTCGTCAGCGGAAATGGGCCTCATCTCGCCTGGACGGGAGAAACTCCTGGATTTTCTTGAGTTGCGGCAGGTGCTCTCGACTTACGACGGGGACCTCAGGGACCCGCTCTGGTGGCCTCAGGAAAGGCCAGTCCCCATGCTAGTTACTCGGGGGCCTCTCGGGATTCCTCTCCCGTCGATGCCGGGGCCTAAGACCTTGTGTGGAGTCGATGCCGGAACCTGAGGATTCCTCTCCAGTGCTGACATGGATCTTGGGGTACTTGTGGAGTCTCCTCAGTGGAGTCAGTCCTCGTCTCGAGTGGGGGCATGCACGTGCGCTTTCCTCCCGAACTGTAGCAGCAGTGTCACGGTTCCCTTCGCGAGGATCAAGGGATCTGTGTCTTTCCCTCGAGGCTTCCCCACGAGTGTTTCCCACGAGGCTTTCCCACAGGGCTGTCCCACGTGCCACCCTGGTGTGAGTCGATCCTCGGCTTGAAAGCCGAGGCAGTGCAGGGAAAACAGGTTTCCCTCAATGGACTCAGACATCTGGGGGAGTCTGGGAATGGTGGCACGACCCTGGAGTTCCTCTCGCCTTTCCTGTGGAGAGCACCTCCTTTTGAGATGCGACGGGAATGCCGGGAATTCTTTCCCGACCGCGCAGGGAAAGGATCCCTCCTCTCGAATAGGAGGCGGAATCGGGGCTCCTCTGGATATGGGCGGGACTCTCGTGCTTCCTCTCGAGTGGAGACGGGTATGCCGGGGAACTTCTTGAGTTGCAGCAAGGGTGTGAAGGACCCTTTGGAAGTTCCAGAGGTTAGGTGTGATTAGCCTCGAGACGCCTCAGCGGAAATGGACCTCATCTCGCCTGGAGGGGAGAACCTCCTGGATTTTCACGAGTTGGGGCAAGTGCTCTCGACTTACGACGGGGACTTCAGGGACCCGCTCTGCTGGCCTCAGGAAAGGCCAGTCCCCATGCGAGTTGCTCGGGGGCTTCTCGGGATTCCTCTCCCGTCGATGCCGGGGCCTAAGACCTTGTGTGGAGTCGGTGCCGGAACCTGAGGATTCCTCTCCAGTGCTGACATGGATCTTGGGGTACTTCTGGAGTCTCCCCAGGGGAGTCAGTCCTCGTCTCGAGTGGGGGCCTGGAAGTGCGCTTTCCTCTCGAGCTGTAGCAGCAGTGTCACCCTTCCCTTCGCTTGGATCAAGGGATCTGTGGCTTAGCCTCAAGGCTTTCCCACGAGCCTTTCCCACGAGGCTTTCCCACGGGGCTGTCCCACGTGCTACCGTGGTGTGAGTCGATCCTCGGCTTGAAAGTGAAGGCAGTGCAGGGAAAACAGGTTTCCCTGAAATTGACTGAGACATCTGGGGGACTCTGGGAATTGTGGCACCACCCTGGAGTTCCTCTCGCCTTTCCTGTGGAGAGCGCCTCCTCTTGAGATGGACGGGAACGCCGGGAATCTTCCCCACCACGCAGGGAAAGGATTCCTCCTCTCGAACTAGGAGGCGGAAACAGGGCTCCTCTGGATGTTGGCGGAACTCTCGTTCTTCCTCTCGAGTGGAGACGGGTATGTCGGGGAACTTCTTGAGTTGCAGCAAGGGTGTGAAGGACCCTTTGGAAGTTCCAGATGATAGATGTGATTAGCCTCGAGACACCGCAGTGGAAATTGGCCTCATCTCGCCTGGAGGGGAGAACCTCCTTGATTTTCTCGAGTTGCGGCAGGTGCTCTCAACTTACTACGGGGAGCTCAGGGACCCGCTCTGGTGGCCTCAGGAAAGGCCAGTCCCCAAGCGAGTTGCTCGGGGGCCTCTCGGGATTCCTCTCCCGTCGATGCCGGGGCCTAAGATCTTGTGTGGAGTCGGTGTCGGAACATGAGGATTCCTCTCCAATTCTGACATGGATCTTGGGGTACTTCTGGAGTCTCCCCAGGGGAGTCAGTCCTCGTCTCGAGGGGGGGATGCACGTGTGCTTTCCTCCCGAGCTGTAGCAGCAGTGTCGTGCTTCTCTTCGCGTGGATCAAGGGATCTGTGGCTTTCCCTTGACTCTTTCCCACGAGGCTTTCCCACGAGTTTTTCCCACAGGGCTGTCCCACATGCCACCGTGGTGTGAGTCGATCCTCGCCTTGAAAGTCGAGGCAGTGCAGGGAATACAGGTTTCCCTGGAATGGACTGAGACATGTGGGGGACTCTGGGAATGGTGGCACGAACCTGGAGTTCCTCTCGCCTTTCCTGTGGAGAGCGCCTCCTCTTGAGATGGGACGGGAATGCCGGGAATCCTTCCCCACCACGCAGGGAAAGGATTCCTCCTCTCGAACTAGGAGGCGGAAACAGGGCTCCTCTGGATGTTGGCGGAACTCTCGTGCTTCCTCTCGAGTGGAGACGGGTATGTCGGGGAACTTCTTGAGTTGCAGCAAGGGTGTGAAGGACCCTTTGGAAGTTCCAGATGATAGATGTGATTAGCCTCGAAACGCCGCAGAGGAAATTGGCCTCATCTCGCCTGGAGGTGAGAACCTCCTGGATTTTCTCGAGTTGCGGCAGGTGCTCTCAACTTACGACGGTGACCTCAGGGACCCGCTCTGGTGGCCTCAGGAAAGGCCAGTCCCCAAGCGAGTTGCTCGGGGGCCTCTCGGGATTCCTCTCCCGTCGATGCCGGCGCCTAAGATCTTGTGTGGAGTTGGTGTCGAACCTGAGGATTCCTCTCCAGTGCTGACATGGATCTTGGGGTACTTCTGGAGTCTCCCCAGGAGAGTCAGTCCTCGTCTCGAGGGGGGATGCACGTGCGCTTTCCTCCCGATGCTGTAGCAGCAGTGTCGCGCTTCCCTTCGCGTGGATCAAGGGATCTGTGGCTTTCCCTCGAGGCTTTTCCCACGAGTCTTTCCCACGAGGCTTTCCCACAGGGCTGTCCCACGTGCCACCGTGGTGTGAGTCGATCCTCGGCCTTGAAAGTCGAGGCAGTGCAGGGAAAACAGGTTTCCCTGGAATGGACTGAGACATCTGGGGGACTCTGGGAATGGTGGCACGACCCTGGAGTTCCTCTCGCCTTTCCTGTGGAGAGCGCCTCCTCTTGAGATGGGACGGGAACGCCGGGAATGCTTCCCCACCACGCAGGGAAAGGATTCCAGCTCTCGAACTAGGAGGCGGAAACAGGGCTCCTCTGGATGTTGGCGGAACTCTCGTGCTTCCTCTCGAGTGGAGACGGGTATGTCAGGGAACTTCTTGAGTTGCAGCAAGGGTGTGAAGGACCCTTTGGAAGTTCCAGATGATAGATGTGATTAGCCTCGAGACGCCGCAGTGGAAATGGGCCTCATCTCGCCTGGAGGTGAGAACCTCCTGGATTTTCTCGAGTTGCGGCAGGTGCTCTCGACTTATGACGGGGATCTCAGGGACCCGCTCTGTTGGCCTCAGGAAAGGACAGTCCCCAAGCGAGTTGCTCGGGGGCCTCACGGCATTCCTCTCCCGTCGATGCCGGGGCCTAAGATATTGTGTGGAGTCGGTGTCGAACCTGAGGATTCCTCTCCAGTGCTGACATGGATCTTGGGGTACTTCTGGAGTCTCCCCAGGAGAGTCAGTCCTCGTCTCGAGGGGGGATGCACGTGCGCTTTCCTCCCGAGCTGTAGCAGCAGTGTCGCGCTTCCCTTCGCGTGGATCAAGGGATCTGTGGCTTTCCCTTCGAGGCTTTTCCCACTGAGGCTTTCCCACGAGGCTTTCCCACAGGGCTGTCCCACATGCCACCGTGGTGTGAGTCGATCCTCGCCTTGAAAGTCGAGGCAGTGCAGGGTATACAGGTTTCCCTGGAATGGACTGAGATATGTGGGGGACTCTGGGAATGGTGGCACGACCCTGGAGTTCCTCTCGCCTTTCCTGTGGAGAGCGCCTCCTCTTGAGATGGTACGGGAACGCCGGGAATCTTTCCCCACCAGGCAGGGAAAGGATTCCTACTCTCGAACTAGGAGGCGGAAACAGGGCTCCTCTGGATGTTGGCGGAACTCTCGTGCTTCCTCTCGAGTGGAGACGGGTATGTCGGGGATCTTCTTGAGTTGCAGCAAGGGTGTGAAGGACCCTTTGGAAGTTCCAGATGATAGATGTGATTAGCCTCGAGACGCCTCAGCGGAAATGGCCTCATCTCGACTGGAGGGGAGAA
>NW_017203841.1:0-5875 GCF_001704415.2 Capra hircus | reverse complement strand
GTCGTAAGTCGAGAGCACCTGCCGCAACTCGAGAAATCCAGGAGGTTCTCCCCTCCAGGTGAGATGAGGCCCCCATTTCCGCTGAGGCGTCTCGAGGCTAATCACACCTAACCTCTGGAACTTCCAAAGGGTCCTTCACACCCTTGCTGCAACTCTAGAAGTTCCCCGACATACCCGACTCCACTCGAGAGGAAGCACGAGAGTCCCGACCACATCCTGAGGAGCCCCGTTTCCGCCTCCTAGCTCGAGAGAGGGATACTTTCCCTGCGTGTGCGGGAAAGTATTCCCGGCGTTCCCGTCGCATCTCAAGTGGAGGCGCTCTCACAAAAGGCGAGAGGAACTCCAGGATCAGTCCTATTTCCAGAGTCCCAAGCTGTCTCAGTCCATTCCAGGGAAAACTGTTTCCCTGCACTGCCTCGACTTTCAAGCCGAGGATCGACTCACACCGCGATGGCACGTTGGACAGCCCTGTCGGAAAGGCTCCTGGAAAGCCTCATGGGAAAGCCTCGAGGGAAAGCCACAGATCCTTGATCCACGCGTAGGGAAGAGTGACAATGCTGCTACAGCTCGGGAGGAAAGCGCAGTGCATGCCCCCACTCGAGTCGAGGACTGACTCCCCTGGGAGACTCCAGAAGTACCCCCAAGATCCATATCAGCACTGGAGAGGAATCCTCAGGTTCCAGCACCGACTCCACACAAGGTCTTAGGCCCCGGCTTCGAAGGGAGAGGAATCCCGAGAGGCCCCGAGCAACTCGCATGGGGACTGGCCTTTCCTGAGGCCACAGATCGTGTCCCTGAGGTCCCGTCGTAAGTCGAGAGCACCTGCCGCAACTCGAAAAAATCCAGGAGGTTCCCCCTCCAGGCGAGATAAGGCCCATTTCCGCTGAGGCGTCTCGAGGCTAATCACATCTAACATCTGGAACTTACAAAGGGTCCTTCACACCCTTGCTGCAACTCAAGAAGTTCCCGACATACCCGTCTCCACTCGAGAGGAAGCACGAGAGTCCCGCCCACATCCAGAGGAGCCCCGTTTCCGCCTCCTAGCTCGAGGGGAGGGATCCTTTCGCATCGTGGTCGGGAAAGAATTCCGGCGTTCCCGTTGCATCTCAAGAGGAGGTGCTCTCACAGGAAAGGCGAGAGGAACTCCAGGGTCGTGCCACCATTCCCAGAGTCCCCTGGATGTCTCAGTCCATTCCAGGGAAAACTGTTTTCCCTGCACTGCCTCGACTTTCAAGCCGAAGGATCGACTCACACCACACCGTGGCACGTGGACAGCCCTGTGGGAAAGCCTCGTGAGAAAGCCTCGAGGGAAAGCCCTGATCCCTTGATCCACGCGAAGGGAAGCGCGACACTGCTGCTAGAGCTCGGGAGGAAAGCGCACGTGCATGCCCCCACTCGAGTCCAGGACTGACTGCCCTGGGGAGACTCCAGAAGTACCCTAAGATCCATGTCTGCACTGGAGAGGGATCTTCAGGTTCCGGCACTGAGTCCACACAAGGTCTTAGCCCCAGCATCGACGGGAGAGGAATCCGAGAGGCCCCCGAGCTACTCTCATGGGGACTGGCCTTTCAAGAGGGCACCAGAGCGGATCCCTGAGGTCCCCATCGTAAGTCGAGAGCACCTGCCGCAACTCGAGAAAATCCAGGAGGTTCTCCCTCCAGGCGAGATGTGGCCCATTTACGCTGAGGCAACTAAGGGGTAATCACACTTTAACTCTGGAACTTCCAAAGTGTCCTTCACACCCTTGCTGCAACTCAAGAAGTTCCCCCGACATACCCGTCTCCCACTCAAGAGGAATCCGAGAGTCCCGCCCATATCCAGAGTGGCCCCGTTTCCGCCTGCTCGCTCGAGAGGAGGGATCCTTTCCCTGCGTGGTCGGGAAAGAATTCCTAGCATTCCCGTCGCATCTCAAGATGGAGGCGCTCTCCACAGGAAAGGCGAGAAGAACTCCAGAATCAGGCCCCATTCCCAGAGTCCCCCAGATGTCTCAGTCCATTCCAGGGAAACCTGTTTTCCCTGCACTGCCTCGACTTTCAAGCCTAGGATCGACTCACAGCCACGGTGGCACGTGTGACAGCCCTGTGGGAAAGCCTCGTGGGAAAGCCTCGTGGGAAATCCTCGAGGGAATGCCACAGATCCCTTGTTGCACGTGAAGGGAAGCGTGACACTGCTACTACAGCTCGGAAGGAAAGCGCACGTGCATGCCCCCACTCGAGACGAGGATTGACTGTCCTGGTGAGACTCCAGAAGTACCCCAAGATCCATGTCAGCACTGGAGAGGAAACATCAGGTTCAGGCACCGACTCCACACAAGGCCTTAGGCACCGATATTGACGGGAGAGGCATCCCAAGAGGCCCCAGAGCAACTAGCATGGGGAATGGCCTTTCCTGAGGCCACCAGAGCGGTCCCTGAGGTCCCCGTCGTAAGTCGAGAGCACCTGCCGCAACTCGAGAAAATCCAGGAGGTTCTCCCCTCCAGGCGAGATGAGGCCCATTTCTGCTGAGGCGTCTCCAGGATATTCACCGAACCTCTGGAACTTCCAAACGGTTCTTCACATCCTTGCTGCAACTCAAGAAGTTCCCCGACATACCTGTCTCCACTCGAGAGGAAGCACGAGAGTCACGCCCACATCCAGAGGAGCCACGGTTCCGCCTCCTAGCTCGAGGGGAGGGATCCTTTCCCTTCGTGCTCGGGAAAGAATTCCCGGCATTCCCGTCGCAACTCAAGGGGAGGCGCTCTTTACAGGAAAGGCGAGAGGAACTCCAGGGTCGTGCCACCATTCCCAGAGTCCCCCAGATGCCTCAGTCCATTCCAGGGAAACCTGTTTTCCCTAAACTGCCTCGACTTTCAAGCCGAGGATCGACTCACACCACGGTGGCTACGTGGGACAGCCCTGTGGGAAAGCCTCGTGGGAAAGCCTCGTTGGAAAGCCTCGAGGGAAATCCACACATCCCTTGAACCACGCAAAGGGAAGCGTGACACTGCTGCAACAGCTGGGGAGGAAAGCGCACGTGCATGCCCCCACTCGAGACGAGGACTGACTCCCCTCGGGAGACTCCAGAACTACCCCAAGATCCATGTCAGCACTGGAGAGGAATCCTCAGGTTCCGGCACCGGCCCCACAATAGATCTTAGGCCCCGGCATCGACGGGAGAGGAATCCCGAGAGGTCCCCAAGCAACTCGCATGGGAACTGGCCTTTTCTGAGGCCACCAGAACAGGTCCCTGAGGTCCCCATCGTAAGTCTAGAGCACCTGCTGCAACTCGAGAAAATCCAGGAGGTTCTCCCCTCCAGGCGAAATGAGGCCCATTTCCGCTGAGGCGTCTTGAAGCTAATCACACCAGACCTCTTGAACTTCCAAAGGGTCCTTCACACCGTTGCTGCAACTCAAGAAGTTCCCCGACTATACGTGTCTCCACTCGAGAGGAAGCACGAGAGTTCCGCCCACATCCAGAGGAGCCCCGTTTCCGCCTCCTAGCTCGAGAGGAGGGATCCTTTCCCTGCGTGGTCGCGAAAGAATTCCCGGCGTTCCCGTAGCATCTCAAGAGGAGGCGCTCTCCACAGGAAAGGCGAGAAGAACTCCAGGGTCGTGCCACGATTCCTAAAGTCCCCCAAGAGGTCTCAGTCCATTCCAGGGAAACCTGTTTTCCCTGCACTGCCTCGACTTTCAAGCCGAGGATCGACTCACACCACGGTGGCACGTGGTACAGCCCTGTGGGAAAAGCCTCGTGGGAAAGCCTCGTGGGAAAGCCTCGAGGGAAAGCCACAGATCCCTTGATCCAAGCAAAGGGAAGCGTGACACTGCTGCTTCAACTCCGGGAAGAAAGCGCACGTGCATGCCCCCAATTGAGACGAGGACTGAGTCTCCTGGGGAGTCTCCAGATGTACCCCAAGATCCATGTCAGCACTGGAGAGGAATCCTCAGGTTCCGGCACCGAATCCACACAAGGTCTTAGGCCCCGACATCGTCGAAAGAGGAATTCCGAGAGGTTGTCGAGCTACTCGCATGGGGACTGGCCTTTCCTGAGGTCACAAGAGCGGGTCCCTAAAGTTCCCCATCGTAAGTCGAGAGCACCAGTCGCAACTCGCGAAAATCCACGAGGTTCTCCCCTCCAGGCGAGATGAGGTCCATTTCCGCTGAGGCATCTCGAGGCTAATCACACCTAACCTCTGGAACTTCCAAACGGTTCTTCACACCCTTGCTGCAACTCAAGAAGTTCCCCGACATACCCGTCTCCACTCGAGAGGAAGCACGAGAGTCCTGCCCACATCCAGAGGAGCCCCGTTTCCGCCTCCTAGCTCGAAGAGGAGGGATTCTTTCCCTTCGTGCTCGGGAAAGAATTCCCGGCATTCCCGTCGCGTCTCAAGTGGAGGCGCTCTTTACAGGAAAGGCGAGAGGAACTCCAGGGTCGTGCCACCATTCCCAGATTCCCCCAGATGCCTCAGTCCATTCCAGGGAAACCTGTTTTCCCTGCACTGCCTGGACTTTCAAGCCGAGGATCGACTCACACCACGGTGGCACTGTGGGGACAGCCCTCGTGGGAAAGCCTCCGAGGGGAAAGCCTCTGATCCCTTGATTCCACGCGAAGGGAAGCATGACAGTGCTACTACAGCTCGGGAGGAAATCGCACGTGCATGCCCCCACTCGAGACGAGGACTGACTCCCCTGGGGAGACTCCAGAAGTACCCCAAGATCCATGTCAGCACTGGAGAGGAATCTCAGGTTCCCGGCACCGGCCCCACAATAGATCTTAGGCCCCGGCATCGAAGGGAGAGGAATCCCGAGAGGCCCCGAGCAACTCAATGGGGACTGGCCTTTCCTGAGGCCACCAGAGCGGGTCCCTGAAGTCCCCATCGTAAGTCGATAGCACCTGCCACAACTCGAGAAAATCCAGGAGGTTCTACCCTCCAGGCGAGATGAGGCCCATTTCCGCTGAGGCGTCTTGAGGCTAATCACACCAGACCTCTTGAACTTCCAAAGGGTCCTTCACACCCTTGCTGCAACTCAAGAAGTTCCCGATATACCCGTCTCCACTCGAGAGGAAGCACGAGAGTCCCGACCACATCCAGAGGAGCCCCCGTTTCCACCTCCTAGCTCGAGAGAGAGGAGGGATCCTTTCCCTGCGTGCTCGGAAAAAATACCTGGCGTTCCCGTCTCATCTCAAGAGGAGGCGCTCTCTCAGGAAAGGCGAGAGGAACTCCAGGGTCATGCCACCATTCCCAGAGTCCCCCAGATGTCTCAGTCCATTCCAGGGAAACCTGTTTTTCCTGCACTCTTTTGACTTCCAAGCAGAGGATCGACTCACACCATGGTGACACGTGAGACAGCCATGTGGAAAGCCTCGTGGGAAACCTCGTGGGAAAGTCTCGAGGGAATGCCACAGATCCCTTGATCCCCGGGAAGGGAAGCGTGACACTGCTGCTAAAGCTCGGAGGAACGCGCACGTGCATGCCCCCACCCGAGACGAGGACTGACTCCACTGGGGATACACCAGAAGTACCCCAAGATCCATGTCAGCACTGGAGAGGAATCCTCAGGTTCCGGCACCGACTCAACTCAAGGTCTTAGGCCCCAGCATCGACGGGAGAGGAATCCCGAGAGGCCCCAAGCAACTCGCATGGGAACTGGCCTTTTCTTAGGCCACCAGAACAGGTCCCTGAGGTCCCCATCCTAAGTCTAGAGCACCTGATGCAACTCTAGAAAATCCAGGAGGTTCTCCCCTCCAGGCGAAATGAGGCCCATTTCCACTGAGGCATCTCGAAGCTAATCACACCTAACCTCTGGAACTTCCAAAGGGTCTTTCACACCCTTGCTGCAACTCAAGAAGTTCCCCGACATATACCCGTCTCCACTCAAGAGGAACACGAGAGTCC
>NW_017203840.1:0-5875 GCF_001704415.2 Capra hircus | reverse complement strand
GTCAGGTGTAGGCCCATTGCAGCCTCTTCTGCTTGGGGCAAAGAAGAAAAAGTCCAACAGCAGTTGAGTTGCGAGACACTCAGGCTGAGTTACCTTTTCTTCTCCATTTCTTTGTAAAACAGAGCCAGCACTCCTAGAGCTGACGTGAGATTCAACAGGAAAGGCGTGGACCGTGCCAGCATGGCACCTGGCACTCGCTCTGCCCCCGTCCACAGAGGCTCTCTGCTCAGGAACCAAATGGAGGCAGGGCCAGCTCTCCGTTGTAGACTTCTCTGAGTCGCCAGGACACTGGTTTTCTGACAAAAGTCCTCCATTTGGAGAGAAAATATCAAGTTGTCAGATGGAGATAAGCCAGGGAGAAAAAGGCCTGTGTGCTCTCAGCCCTCCCCACGAACTGCTGCGTCCACCTAATGGCAGTGACCACTAAGGCCAGGCTCCTCCTATGAGCCACTGGGACCAAAGACACTAGTTCCGTCCCTCCCAGCAGGGCTAAGTCGAGAGGGATCTGGTCAAAAGGGGTGGAGGGGCATGGACAGGGTGTCAGAGGAGTGGCCTGAGGCCCCTCACCCAGGTACCATGGAGCAAGGCAGGGGACTGTGGACTCTACAGGGAAGGTCCTAGAGGCTTCTCAGAGGAGGTGATGTCAGATTTGGGCTTCGCTGCATGAACATGCTCTTCCAGGTGGTTGCAGCAGGTGACCCTAGCAGAAGGTCCTCTGTAAGTAAGTGCCTAGAGTCCGCATGGACGTGACACTCAGCAGCAGCAGTATGACCAGTATGCAGTGAGCAGGTGGCATTTTCTGGGATTGGGTCCCATGCTGGTGTGGCATGAAGGTGAATAAGGCAAGCAGGCTAGCGAGTGTGGGTGGGTAGAGAAGGCAGAGGGGGCTGGGAAGAAGCCTATGGGCTGAGGGCAAGGGCCTCACAGTGTGTTGGTGGCAGGTCTTTTTTCAAGGAGCACAGAGCAGGATGAACTGAGCCAAGAATGACCTAGAATGTCAAGACTGGGCTTGTTTCTCTAAGGGAGTAGTGGGGGGTGGGAAAAGCCAGGGTGGGGCCTGGTGGGCAGAATATTTGATGCAAGTGACTCAGAATTGAGTGTGTTCAATTTCCCTCTTCGGTTCTCTGGGTTTATCTGGACCCACAGGATGCGTGGTTTATTGCAGAGACACACAGCTTGTGGCTACACCTGCAACACTGAGAACAACTGGATCTTGTTCACACTCAGCCAGAGAAGATTTCTGGGTTATCAGGGAAGTAGGATCCCCACCCATCTCCCCATCCTCACAACCGCCTGAGAAAAGGATGATTGTCACTAGTTGACAGAAGGAATGGAAGCTCAGAGAAGTGAGGTCATGGCCGAGGCAGCAGGTAAGCAGGGGCAGAGCCTGCATGTGGAGGCAGGTGTGCTTGGCAGCTTCCTCCCACCCCTGCGCCCCTGGACAGCACAGAGGGAGGGCGACACCTGCTCAGGTGGGCTCAGCTTGGAAGATGGCTCCTGAGACGAGAGCCGACACCCAGAAGGAAGAGGTATGTTGCAGGTGCTCAGCCCTTTGGGAAACTGGAGGAAACGGAGGGGGTGGAGGAGGAAAGAGGAGTCAGAGCCTCTCCTGCTGTGGCCTGGCCACCTTGAGGCTGCCCGCAGGTGCTGCGCTGAAGCTGATGGAGGAAAGGGTTCCTCTTGAGTTACAAGGAATCCAGGTTTATCCTCACCTTGTCTCTTGAATGCCTGCTTAGTGCCAGTCCCTGCGGGGGATACTGAGGCCTGAGAGGAGAGGAACAGGAGAGCAAGTGGGGAGACGCAGGGCTTGCTACACAAGGCCCATATTATGATCCCGGTTTATAATTTAAAGACGAAAAGTCACGCTGTGAACACATCAGTATAACAGGAGGGACATGGGCTTTGATCTTTGTGTTTTACAGGCAAAAACAATGCTGGAAACTTTTGGGTTACTAAAACCATGTTCCCCTCTCACATATCCATGTCAGAAAGTCAGAGTGGGCCCCACTCTGCCCATGGAGAGCTGTGTGACCCTGGGCAATCACCTCCCTGGAATTGTTTCTTCATTTTCTTTCTCTTTTTTAAATCTTATTATTTAACTTTTATTTTTTATAAGCATATAGCTGATTAACATTGCTGTGATAGTTTCAGGTGGACAGTAAAGGGACTTGGCCATACACATACATGTATCTGTTCTCCTACAAACTCCCCAACTATCCAGACAGCCACATAACATTGAGCTGAATTCCATGTAAACCAGTACAGTATTGTGAAGTAAAAAATAATAATAATAATTTAAAAAGACAAATGCACATCAAAAGCATTTTATTTGTTGGTGGGGTGAAGAATGAGGGGAAAGGACAGATAGGGAGTTTTGAATGGACATGTATACACACCAATATTTAAAATGGATAATCTTCAGTTTCTTACTCAAATTTTTAAATATATATGTATATACTTTTTTTTAAAATTTGAGTGTGTCAGGTACTAGTTGAAACAAATGGGTGAGTTGCTCCGTAGCATGTGGGATCTTAGTTCCTTGACCAGAGAGCAAACCCGTGTGCCCTACATTGCAAGATGATTTAACCACTGAACCACCAGGGAAGCACCGTTACTAAATTTTAAAAACTGGTTTCAGTCTTTTCTGTGGATTTTAGTCTCTCTCGTGTGAATTTTCACCTTGTTGACTCCCAGTTCAGTTCAGTTCAGTCTCTTAGTTTGTCCGACTCTTTGCGACCCCATGAATTACAGCACACCAGAGCTCCCTGTCCATCACCAAACTCAAACTCACCTCCATCAAGTCGGTGATGCCATCCAGCCATCTCATCTTCTGTCGTCCCCTTCTCCTCCTCCCCCAATCCCTCCCAGCATCAGAGTCTTTTCAATGAGTCAAGTCTTCACATGAGGTGGCCAAAGTACTGGAGTTCAGCTTTAGCATCATTTCTTCCAAAAGAACACCCAGGACTGATCTCCTTTTGAATGGACCTGGTTGGATCTCCTTGCAGCCCAAGGGACTCTCAAGAGTCTTCTCCAACACCATAGTTCAAAAGCATCAATTCTTCAGCACTCAGCTTTCTTCACAGTCCGACTCTCACATCCTTACATGACCACTGGAAAAAGCATAGCCTTGACTAGGCTGACCTTTGTTGACAAGTAATGTCTCTGCTTTTGAATATGCTATCTGGGTTGGTCATAACTTTCCTTCCAAGGAATAAGCGTCTTCTAATTTCATGGCCGAAATCACCACCTGCAGTGATTTTGGAGACCCCCAAATTAAGTCTAACACTGTGTCCCATCTATTTCCCATGAAGTGATAGG
Organism: Capra hircus; assembly: GCF_001704415.2. Taxonomy (NCBI): domain Eukaryota; kingdom Metazoa; phylum Chordata; class Mammalia; order Artiodactyla; family Bovidae; genus Capra; species Capra hircus. Next base: position 2,557 of record NW_017203840.1, on the reverse strand, counting down.
ACCAGATGCCATGATCTTCATTTTCTGAATGTTGAGCTTTAAGCCAACTTTTCACTCCCTCTTTCACTTTCATCAAGAGGCTTTTTAGTTCCTCTTCACTTTCTGCCATAAGGGTGGTGTCATCTGCATATCTGAGGTTATTGATATTTCTCCCAGCAATCTTGATTCCAGCTTGTGCTTCCTCCAGCCCAGCATCTCTCATGATGTACTCTGCAATGAAGTTAAATAAGCAGGGTGACAATATACAGCCTTGATGTACTCCTTTTCCTATTTGGAACCAGTCTGTTGACTTCAGGTATTGCAAACAGTGTCTGCTGGTCTCTCCTTGGAATCTGACCTGGTTTATGGTGTCCTTTGCATGTTGTAATATTTAGAGGACAAATAATCAGACTTTCCTTTATGGCTTGTGGGATTTGTGTCTTGACTAGAAAGGTTTCCTCAGTCAATCTTATTTTTAACACTTTTTTTCTAGGGCCTTTGTAGTGTGTTCTTTCTGGCTTACATTTAGATCTCATTGGGACTTGGTGATTGATTGATTAGAAGCTTTTTCTTTCTTCCTCTTCCTCCTCCTCCTTCCCCTTTCTCCTTTCCTCCTTCTTCTCATTCAAGCAGGACATATTTAGTGGGTACTTTTCTCAGTCATGGAGAAGGAAGTGGCAGTCCACTCCAGTACTAATGCCTGGAAAATCCCATAGACAGAGGAGCCTGGTAGGCTACAGTCTATGGGATCACGAAGAGTTGGACACGACTGAGTGACTTCACTTTTTCACTTTCTCAGTCAAGGTCTTCCCAGGTGGCGCTCGTGGTAAAGATCTCGCCTGCGAATGCAGGAGACGTGAGAGATGTGGGTTCAATCCTGGGTCGGGAAGATCCCCTGATGAAGGACAAGGCAACCCTCTCCAGTACTCAGTCAGAGAGGAGCACACCCTTGCTTGTGTCTTCAAAGCAGCCTTCATGGCAGTCAGGGTATGACTCCACTCTCTTCCTCCAAAGTCCCCAGCAGCAGTTAGGGAAAGAGAGCGAGAGGCTGGAGGGAGCTGGGCCACAGCCACGCTTGGCCCTGGATTACAATATGGGGCGTTCTCTGTTAGTCTCTGATAAGCCACTTCCTGGAAAGGGTATTTCTGGGAAACAGGAGGACTTTGGAGAAGCCTGTCCCAGGCTTTGGAATGTCTGAATCAAGGGTCAGGCATGTATCAGATTTTAGATAAGTCCCATGTTTTCCCACAATTCTCTCTTCCTCTCCTCATGTAATATTATCTTGGCTGGAGTCAGGAGACATGAGGAAATACAGGTGTTTCCTGCCACCTGAATGTACAGGGTTCCTATGAAAATTTTGCAAATCAAAATGGTATAGAGCATAGACAATCTAGGTCTCACATCACAGTTTATTGGCAGAGGCTAATCTTTTGGAAAGCAGGGGGATGCCTGTAAAGGGAATACACTCAGAAATCTGATAATACTGTCTGTCAGAAAGAGCTTTTCATCCAGACAGACGAGGAAAATGTATGGAATTCCTGCGCTGCAGGTAAAGCAGGGACTGTGCTGTGTCTTTGAGAAGCTGGATGTTTCATGACCCCATAAGGGGTCCCTCCACCTCATATTTTCATATTGTTCATGGGGTTCTCAAGGCAAGAATACTGAAGTGGCTTGTCATTCCCTTCTCCAGTGGACCACATTCTATCAGACCTCTCCACCACAATCCACCCCAAGTTTGGGTGGCCCCAAACTAAGCATGGCTTAGTTTCATTGAGTTAGACAAGGCTGTGGTCCATGTGATTAGATTGACTAATTTGCTGTGATTATGGTTATAGTATGTCTGCCCTCTGATGCCCTCTGGCAAACCTACTATCTTATTTGGGTTTCTCTTACCTTGGGTGTGGGCTATCTCTTCACGGCTGCTTCAGCAAAGCACCGCCGCTGTTCCTTACCTTGGACGAGGGGTTATCTCCTCATGGCAGCCCCTCCTGACCTTGAACTTTGAGTAGCTCCTCTCGGCCCTCTTGCTCCCATGCAGCCACCGTGGTGCAGTATGATAAGATACTGAAAGAGGAACTCCCCAGGTCAGTAGGTGCCCAATATGCTACTGGAGATCAGTGGAGAAATAACTCCAGAAAGAATGAAGGGATGGAGCCAAAGCAAAAACAACACCCAGTTGTGGATATGACTGGTGAAAGAAGCAAGATCCGATGCTGTAAAGAGCATAGGAACCTGGAATGTCAGGTCCAAGAATCAAGGCAAATTGGAAATAGTCAAACAGGAGATGGCAAGAGTGAACGCTGACATTCTAGGAATCAGCGAACTAAAATGGACCGTAATGGGTGAATTTAACTCAGATGACCATTATATCTACTACTGTGGGCAGGAATCCCTCAGAAGAAATGGGAGTAGCCATCATAGTCAACAAGAGTCTGAAATGCAGTACTTGGATCAGTCTCAAAAACAACAAAATGATCTCTGTTTGTTTCCAAGGCAAACCATTCAGTATCACAGTAATCCAAGTCTATGCCCCAACCATTAAGGATGAAAAAGCTGAAGTTGAACAGTTCTATTTAAG